>NW_017671586.1:148837-193461 GCF_001879085.1 Nicotiana attenuata
TTCTTAACCCCCCCCCCCCCCCCCATTTCAAATCTCCAAGCTAAATTCCCCCAAAACCCCTCAAACTCCACAAAGCTCCGGCCACCACCACCATACAATACATATATGAATGGATAGAGCTCCACGATACCTACCCTTTCCCTTTGGTCTTCACCCGAAAATCAGTTCGTATTTTTGCGTCCACCTCCCACCGCCACCACTGTCGCTACTCTCTCTTCTTTTCCTTTTTATTTTCTTCTCCCCTTCTGCCCGTCTTGCCTAGACACGACTTGAGCGAGCTTTTCACGCTGGCACGATATGGAGATCGAAATTTGTTCACCGAAACTTTGCGTTTGGTGTCTGCCAACGTGAAAAGTTCGCATCGTGGTCGATTTGTCGTTGTCCGATATCCTTGGCATGTCATCGCTACTCGAATTAGCATCAAATCCCTTGCTATGGTATGATCCTAGATCCTCTTTTGTTTTTTCTGAATTTTATTTTCTTTGTGATTAGTTTTAGAATTGTAGTTTAGGTTTAAGTCTGTTAGCAATCATCTACTTCGTATAGTATTGTTTTTGATTTCGACGCTTAGTTAGTTTTGTTGTGATTAATTACTTCACTATAATACTCATTTTGCTAATCGTAGATTTTAATTTTATTCCCTTGGATTGATCATATCAGCATTAGTTTAATTGGCTAAGTTGAATGGTAAATTTTCTGCTTTTATATTGGTTTGAATTGGTTAGTTAGTTTGTGAAGGGTAAAAGGTAAATGATGAAGTAGGGTACATGTTTGGTTTACTTTTTATTGTTTTTGGACTATTTGGAGTACAATACTCCAAACACTATTCATAGTTGGTAAAAGTTTGTCTTTTGGACAGATTTTTGACCAAAAAATCTGTCCTGTGAATAGTTTGGACATATTTTTGGTGAAAAATCTGTCCTTTGGACAGATTGGTAATAATAATAATTCAAGGTCTTCCCTCTCCTATAAAGAGAGGGTCTTTCTTTCACTTTGAAGGACACACACTCTAACATTCTGGCCATCATCTTATACTCTAAGTAAGCACACAATCTGAGAGAAAGAAAATTTCAGCTAAAACATATCTAATAAAAAGCTGAAAAACTGAAAATTTGTGAGTGATTGTTCTGAGAGCTAATTCCTTATGAAAAATAACTTAAGCTCTTAAGGTTAGCTGGGTTCTTTCTTCCTCTTTTTTTGAGTCACTGAAACTTCTGGTCTGAGTTTCTGGGTCACTTCGAGTTTAAAAGGTTGATCTTTGGTTGTTGATTTGTTGTTGGTTGTTGCTGTTTTTTGCAGTCACTGATGTTGGATTTCAGCTAATATCGTTGTATTTGATTTTGCTGCACCATAGGTCGAACTTTGTATTGCAGATTTTTTATATCGAATGGCTGAAAATATGGATCTGTCATGGCTCTTTGGATTTGTTGATATACTTTACATGAAATTGATGTATATTCAGTGTGCTACTCATGTTTTAAGTATATGCTAAAATTGTAGAAGTTAGTTAAGCCACTCAAGTTCCCTTTACATTCTGTCACGACCCAACTTTTTCTCCGTTTGGGTATCGTGATGGCACCTAGTTTTAGGGACTAGGTAAGCCTAACTCATACGGAAATACCACAATAATAAATGAAATTTAACAGTCTTGAAGCAGAAATCTCTACAAATTTAAAATTTCCAAACCCCTGTAGTAAAAGTCATAAGCTCTACAGAGTTTCGCTACAACTTCTAAACACAACCATATGGAAATAAGTACAACTGTGTGAATATAAAATAGGAAGGTGACTCCGAAGCCTGCGAATGCAGTAGCAGGGCTACCTTGAGTCTCCTCGGCAAGAATCCGCACAGCTACTATCGAACAATACCTGGATCTGTACAAAAAAATATGCAGAAGTGTAGTATGACCACACCACAGCGGTGCCCAGTAAGTAACAAGACTAACCTCAGTGGAGCAGTGACGAGAAACAGTCAAGACACCCACTGGTCTAATAAGCAGAACAAGTATAAGTATAGGAACAACCGAACATGATATATCTATGTGAAGACTAAGCGATGTTGCTAACAATACAGTAACTACAATAAGGAAAGAAAATAGCAAGTAACAGCGGGACACCACAATAAAGCACATAACAGTGAACGGGAATACAACCCAAATTTGAAATCACAAATACAATAAGGACAAGTCACAACTCAGCAACTACGACAGTTTTCACATTAGGTCATAGCCAACAACTTCAGTCAATTAGTCACATCTTTCAGTTGATAAAAACATTTCGAAATATACTTCCTTCAAGTAAATATTTTTCCAAAATAGTTCTCTAAAAATGAACACCTTTAGAATATAACCCTTTCAAATAAATATCCTTCGAATATAAGTCACCTTGTGACACCTCATCTCATAATCATACAATACGGGTCTCAATACTTGAACCCTAACACTTGGCACCCTGTGCCCTCATCACACCTCATAATCATACTGAAAACTCACGTGTCCAAGTTCTCACATGGAAGGCAAATAAACAAGGGTGTGCGTCTATACTCAGCAATCTCAAGGAACCTCCTATCCGATAAGGGTGTTTGGCCACGTGTATGCTTGTGCAAATGTCCTAACATAGTTCGTACTAGCTAGTAAGCATAAGGACAAGAACGGACAACACATATACTGTTTACACAGGGATTGGATCAATGAAAACAAATGCTCAGAACACAATGATAATAACAGGGGATCTCCTAAGATACCGTCCCTTAGTCCCAAACGTAAATGTACAGAGGATCTCTCGGGATACCGTACCGTAGTCCAAATCATAAATGTGCAAGGGGATCTCTTGAAATACCATTTCGTAGTCCCAAAGTAAATATCCTGTGCATGGGGATCTCCCGAGATAGCGTCCCGTAGTCCCAAACATAAATATGTAGGGGGATCTCCCGAAATACCGTTCCGTAGTCCCAAAGTAAATATGCAGAACAGGGGGATCTCCCGGGATACCGTCCCATAGTCCCAAACATAAATGTGCAGGGGGGTCTCCCGGAATACCGTTCTGTAATCCCAAAGTAAATGTGTAGCGCAACCAAAGAGAATACAATTACAGCACGACAGAACGGCAAGTAAGTCGACTAAAGAACAATAAATCACGAAGAAACGGAGGACCAGCTCACAAGGAATAACTGATGTTCTAAACGTCAATACCACACAAGAGGGGGGGGGGTNATGGTATTCAAATAGCTAAAGCAGTTAATTTTGAAATCCTAGTGTTTCGGCATAGCCTTTAGACACTTAATTTGATTATAAAGCTTACCGCTTTGAAATCAATCTTTGACATTTCAAAACTTATTAATTTAGTTGCTTAGCTTAGTAATATAAATATTGACAGGCATTTCCACTTTGTTCAGAATATATTGTATTATTGAATGTAAATAAGCTGTAAGCACGGACATACTTACACTTTGTTTTACTCTTACCTATATTGATTTATAGGGAAAAATATGAAGAGAAGTTGGATGTGTATGACTTTGGAGTTATACTGCTGGAAATCATAACAGGAAGGCAGATAAATACCAGAAATGATATTCTAGTTCTACATAATAAGGTAATGACTAACACTTGATCATCTGGCTCTTTTTCATTTCAGATTTTCATTTGTGGCACACAGCCTCAACTGTTGCGACACTTTCAAGTTAACTCTAACTTGAATACTCAAAGTACCTAATACAATTGCTTCTAAATAAGCTGAAAGGTACAAACAGAAATTCCTACTACAATTGAACTAGAATAAGAATAAACACAATGAAACTGGTTCTTCTCTCTCGTTCAAGTAGCTTCAGGAGTGCACACTTATATCTCACATATATTGCTTTCAAAACAGACTTTCTCTTTTGCTCTCAATTATGTTTTACTTCTGCGTATGTGCAATGCCTGTAAAAGAGAACAAACTCAGTTATTTATTGAGTTAGTAATTAGAGTTTGATTGAGACTCTATTGCTTATCCTTAGACGATTTTGAGTCCTTGACCAATACAAACTCCAACCCTTATCCTAGATTAGGATTGTGTTCTCTCCTCATAAGGAGACTGTTCTCCTTATCCCAACTGCAATCTTTTCGATTTAGTTCAGAAGATATTGTTGCTTGATCTCTACGGTATATCTTCCTCACGTGCATCTCATATGCAATGGTTGATAAACACTGTGTTTCACCAGATGGACCAGGTCCATTACTGAGTTCATTTGTCAATCTTCAAAACTTCAACTGAACTTGGGCCAACAATAACCACAGAAAAGAATGTTGGCATAAAGGAACAGTTCAACAAAGGGAAAACTAACTTGTAGCAACGATCCCACAATAAAAAGGTCAATAACAAGGGAATCAACACGAGTCAAGTAGTCCCAAATAAAGGCAAGTCAACAACGATATGGTTATCTAAACTCCTTTTTAAAGTTGAACAAATACGAGGATATCCGACAATTCAATTAAGGAAAGATGATCTTAGCTTCACTTAAGACTAAACAATTATCGGAGGAGATGATGATAATTCCTAAATAAGACAAGCAGCTATGAAAGACAACATAACAATAGGAGAGCGAAATTCTTCAGTTAAGTCAAATAGGAGTCGATTAGGCAATAAGAGTGAATCATGAAGAAATTAATTCCAATTAAGCACGTAGAGGTGAAAGTAGTAAATAGGAAACTCAGTCATGTCAAGAACACATTCATACACAGTGAATATAAAGACATAAGAACCCTAAAAGGCCAATTTTCCACAAATAAGCCCGAGCTCGCACTCGTCACCTCGCGTACACAAACTACAAGCAACATAGAAGACTCAAATCCTAAGGGGAAGTCCCCCACACAAGGTTAGGCAAGATACTTGCCTCAAAGACGAAAAACCGATACTCTAAAATGCATTTCTCGGGTGAAAAGACCTCGGGACAGCTCAAATCTAACCAAATTAACTTCAAAGCACAAATAAAACACATAAGAAACTGTTCCGGATCATAAAGTCTCAATCATTAACAAAATCCAAAAATCGATCAAAATCTCGACTCCTGGGCCCGCACCTCGGAACTCGACAAAAATCGGAATACTCATTCTAATATGAGTTCAACCATACAAAATTATCGAATTCTGATGCCATTTGGTCCCTCAAATCATCATTTTTCATTTGAAAACTTTTCTCCAAAAACCAACTTTTTTCTCAACCCAAAACACAAATTAAATGATAAAAATGAAGATAAAATCATGGAATGTTAGATTCTAGGTGAAGAACACTTACCCAATCGATTTGCTTGAAAAACCCCAAAAGAAGCTCTCAAATCCGAAGTTTAAAACTCAAAAATATGAAGGAATAACCAAACCCTCGACTTATATGATTCTACCAGGACTTCCGCACCTGCGACCAACTTAACCGCATCTGCGCAACCGCAGGTGCGCCTGACCAATCGCACCTGCACTCCACTCCGCTTTTGCGCCCAGGGATCCGCTCCTGCGGCACCGCACGTGCGTTCCAATTCTCCGCATCTGCGGAGACTATCCAAACCAACTCCTCTCGCACCGGCACTTCCTCCTTCGCATCTGCGACCATCGCACCTGAGCCCAGGGCCCACAGGCGTGATTACACCAGAACTTAGCCTCCCCAAAACCATGGAAAATTATCCGCAACTCGTCCGAAACACACCCGGGGCCCTCGGGACCCCGTCCAAGCATATCAACAAGTCATATAACCTAACACGGACTCGCTCGAGGTGTCAAATCACATCAAACAACGTCGAAATGATGGATCACACCATGAATCGAACTTGGGAACTTTCAAATCTTCCAACACCCAAAACTCGCGTCGAAACCTATCAAATCAACCCAGAATGACGCCAAATTTTGCAGACAAGTCCAAAATGATATAACGGAGCTGCTCCAACTCTCGGAATCGCTTTCCGACCCCGATATCACAAAAGTCAACTATGGATCAAACTTCTCCATTTTTCAAACTTCAACTTTTCCAACTTTCACTGAAATGCCTCAAATTATCCTACGGACCTCCAAATCTAAATCCGGACGCGCGCCTAAGTTCAAAATTACCATACGAAGCTGTTGAGATCACCCAAAACCCATTCTGGTGCCGTTTACTCAAAAGTCCAATTCTGGTCAAATTCTCACCGCTTAAGCTTCCAAAACTAGATTTCTTCTCCCAATTCAACTTCGAATCATCCGGTAGCTCAATTCAACCATGCACGCAAGTCGATACACATAATATGAAGTTGTTTAAGACCTTACACCGCAGAATGGAGCTTAAATTCTAAAAATGACCGCCCGGGGTATTACATCCCCCCCTCCCTCTCTTAAAACAAACGTTCGTCCTTGAACGTGCCAAGATTCGCCTCGAAATCCTCAAATCACTAAATGCACACTTTCAACATACACCCGCGGGTGATCCCACTTCACCCCAATCTACATAAGCCTGACGACGCCATCTTAGTGCAATTTAGCCTTTCCACCAATACCAATAAGCCCTTGAGCCAAAATTCTCACTTTCCATCCATTTCCAAAAGACCCGATTCTAAATCCATATCCGGTATCCGTCTCAACTAGCTGAAACCACTTATGCCTATACTCACAAGAGTACAACCACACAACATACACACCACACATAGGCGTATAGTAACATTCCTGATCACAATATCTACACAAAATCAAATCTAGCACCGACCATTAGCCTCATATTCAATAGGAACCCGTTTCAAACCTCCACAACGCTGATGATGATGCAAGAACCACAAAAACCTCATGACTAACACCCGAATCAACAAGTCACAACTAACACCACCGGGCACACAGCCCGCAAGCTAAAACTCAAGAAGCACAGAATGGTTATGACATAATATTGAAAGAGAAGCACAAGAGGGAACTATCAAACAAGCCCGACAGGCAAAACTCTCTATCAACACTAAACTACAAAACAATATAACAAGAAAAGAATTAAAGCATATGAACAAATCACAAGAACCTCATACTGATATAACTTCCACTGCGGTACACAGCCCGATTTCAACACATCAAATCACGTGAAATCATAAGGGTCTGACCCTCAACTCTGAATCATAAGTAGAATATACATCAAACCAGTTGGAACCTCTCACTAGATCAATCCCATCACAATTTACAACAAGTGCTGGCTCCCACACCGGTGGAGCACACAAATCACTACTCGTAGCCAAGAATACTCAAAAATCACATCAAACCTACCGTAATGGACAATAGGAATTTACTGCTAGTCTCATAGCTCTCAGTAATGAATAAAAATAGACGATAGACATGGCTATCACTCATAGAACCTCCCAACAGGGTAACACATGAACAAAGTGCAAATCATGAAACACACCCATAAGTAGAGCAACAAACAGGGGAACTCCCCCCCGACAAGCAGAACTGTAATGAACTACGGATGATGCTCCTCTATAACAAATCAAATTACCTGAATGACATCATCTGGCGCAACGGCCTTAAGCCTACTATATGAAACACATCAACGGGCTGGGCCTCCCCCTCTTGGGTGCCCTTTACTCACCTGAACACCTTGCTGTGACACATCTGTCCAAAATCTGGGGAAATCTCTCACCATGTGGCTATTATCTCCACACTTAAAGCAACCCCTCTACTGACGTGGCTGTAGGAACTGTGCGGTACAGGTACTCTGAGACCCATAAACACCTGAATCACTATGTGAATCCTAAAGCGCAAACTGAACTAGCTGACCCACAAAACCTCTACCATGTCGCACCCTACCTCCAAAATAAGGGCCAGCAGATCTCTCTGTTCTATGAGGCCTCCTAGCCTCCCTGTACTCTCTCTCTCTCCTGATCTTGTTTGTCCTCTCGTTCCCGGTCCCACATGCCCTCTAACCGGCGAGCGATCCCCACCACCTACTGAAACGAAACGTCTGACTCTAACTCTCGAGCCATGCTGAACTGAATATCATATCTGAGCCCCTCAATGAATCTACGGACTCGCCCTCTAACTGTAGCGACCAAGGCAGGTGCATGTCTGGTCAAATCACTGAATCTGACGGCATAATCTAATACTGACACGGTGCTCTAACTCGGCTGCTCAAACTCCGCGTGCCATGCATCCCGATGTGGCTGAGGTACAAACTTTCTCAAAGCATCTCTGAAAACCGAACCTATGTAAGTGAAGATGCATCGGCCGGTTACCCAACTTATATGCCCGCCACCACTGGTAAGTCGCTCCCTTAAGCTGGAACGTAGTAATAGCAACCCATTCGTCTCAACGATACCCATAGTATGGAGGATGCGACGCCACTCCTCAATAAACTTCGTGCGCTCTCTGAAGCCCAACCACTGAATGTAGGAATATCATAGTCCTTGAACCTTGCAAATCTAAATTGCCCTTCCTCAAATGTTGCTGCCCAGACTATGACTTGAACTGGGACCACAGGCTGTGTCGCCCTGACACCTGGAACCTGACCAACGTGAACTCATTGCTCTAGAATGTGGTCTAGCTGCGGCATGTACTCCTCGTCGGCCTCTACCTCTACCTCTAGCGACATCTGGTCCCGGAGCAGCGTCATTGATAACCGTAGCTCGTGTCCTCACCGTCGGTGAGAGAATGGAAGGATAAAGTTCAAACTCCGAGATCAATAAGCTTGCAAGACAGGAATGAAGGAATTGAGATTGTCCTAATAGTTACAACCCATATTCACGTACGTTGGTTCATGCTATAAGTTAGTCAACATAAATCTTAGAAGAGATTGTCTGTGAGATGATAAGAAGTTAATCATATTGGTCTTAAATGATACAAGGGTGTATAAGGGTAGTTAACAAGTATTAGAAGTTAAACGAATCAAGGATGTTGTAACTCGTATTTTTGGGTAAACCTAGGGGTGCTAATATTCTCAAGAGATCGTGTTTTAAGGTATTTGAATCATATAATATCCGTATCATAAGTCTTGAAGTCAAACGAGTTATGAAACAAAAGTCGACAAAAGTTGTCGCAACTTATGTTCATAATTTAACTTAAACTTTAGGTCAAATGCTACTAAGCATATATCCCAATTTACTTGGAATTACGGGGTGATATACCCACCAAATTGAATATCTATGTGTCTAGTTTCCAACGCATTAAACCGTTTGTCAATACGATCTTGGAGTATAGAGATATTCCCATTTTCGAGAGACTGCATAGATTGGTAGGTGACAAGTAGGTGCATCACCTACTTGCCAAAATGAGAGGACTCAATTAAAGCCCCAAAGTCGGCCAAGAGGGGAATTTTAAGGGCTTATGAACTCATTTATTTCACCCATCTTTCAGATCTTGAAAACCAAATTGAACCCCTGCAAATCCTCCCCAAAAATCCCACACAAACCCTAGGGTATTTCGGGTGTTACGACGTGATTCTAGTGCCGAAAAGTCCGGACAGTTTGCTAGTTTCTCTTTATCCTTCTTGTAGCCGCGTTGAGGAACTGATTTTTTATGAAGAAGTACCAGGTTTCGTGGGTTATACTCAGTACAAGGTAATTTTATTCTTCTCTTTCCATTATCTATGTGTTTGCGAGTTGTAACTCGATCGTAAAGAATAGACCTAGAGAGTTTCGAAAGAGTGGTATGTTGTTTGTTCTTGCATCATGGTTGGCTGATTGTGAACTTATTTTTAAGTTGAATTCATGGATGGTTTATTGGATAAGAGGTATAATTATGTACTTTTGGTTGTGTTTCTCAATTTGAAAGAAAAGACGAGTCGAAACGTGTTTAAGTAAACTGAAAAATTAATTTTGAGTTGCTGAACTTGTGGGACTGTTTTGTGGGCTGTTTCGTGTTGCTATTGGGTTGTCTCTTTTGCTACTGTTTTTATGGAGTTGAGAGGAGAAAGGGTGAGGAGAAACACCACATAATGGCAGGGTTGTTTGCTGGTCGTTCGTCGTAACATTTTCGGATTGTTTGACACTATTATGGTTGTCGTGTTGTGTATGAAGTGATAGGGGTATGTTGGGCTGTTTGGTGATTGTTTTGACTTGTGTGAAGTCATATATATAGGGGAGGTGCTGTCCGTTTCATCGTAAAATAGGTTGTGGTCGATACATAATAGTTACGATGCTTAAACAATGATGATAGTGTCATTTCTCTTATTGTAGACTAAGGAGTCGTGACATTTGCATAGCTTGAGGTTGGGCAGTACATATACAAGGTATGTGAGGCTAACTGTTTCCTTCTTTTGTATGACTTTGATTGTACATAATGCAATGAACGATTGATGTTGAGGTTGCTTCTCTTATTCTTATGTTATCAATGTTGTCGGTACTTCCTGATTCTTATAAGATTCTTGATGAAGAGTTATTCCTAATAACGTGTACGGAGAATATCGACCTTACGTCACTCCGAAAGGTTCAGAATATGATTCCAATGAGTCCTACATGCATTATATATATATATATATATATATATATATATATATATATATATATATATATATATATATATATATATATTCTACTCTACCGAGTCGCGCTATAGTCGGCCGGGTACGGCACCTATTGTGCAACCACTGATCAGTTAGGTTTTGCCGAGCTCCACATGGCCGGGTACGTTTTACCGAGCCTATTACGGCCGGGTACGATATGATGATGATGATGCCCACAGAGGCATATGTTTTAAAAGTTTATGTATATATATGTATGTATCATGCATTTTATGTCAGTAGCCCTCAGAGGTATCCAGATTCTACAGGTTGTATATTCTCTATCCCTGTTTACATTACTGTTCTTACTTATGCTTTTCTGCCTTACATACTTAGTACTTTATTCGTACTGACGTCCTTTATTTTTGTGGACACTGCATGTCGTGCTGCAGGTCCTGATAGACAGGTAGATGTAGCTTCCCCACCACAGTAGGCTTCCCAGTTCAGTGGTTATTAACGAGATCCCTTCTCCAGACTTGCCATGGTCTTGGTATGCATTTTTGTTATAGATATTATGGGTATTCAGGTCCCTATTCCGGTAATGTTGCAGCACTTACGCTCTTTTAGAGGTTCATAGACAGGTGTCGACTCATGTATAGTTTGGTATGCCTTGTCGGCTGATTTTTGTTGTATAGTCTTTCATGGGAGCGTGGTAGCTTGTACCTTATATGTAGTTTCTTGGCAGTCTTGTCATCCCATGTTATGTATGTTCATTCCATTATCTTTCATTGTTTGTTGTTCATGATCCATATCTACCGTTTATAATGATCTCGTCAACCCTTAAAGATAATAAGGAAGGTTAGATAAAATGTACGTTGGTGTTCGGCAAGTATGACCCGAGTGCTAGTCATGATCCTCCAGTTTGGATCGTGACACGTAGCCCCTCGAAGATAAGTACAGACGTCTCCATACCGGTCCGCAATACTCTACTAAACTCGCTTATGACTCGTAGCACCTTTGACCTAGAGCTCAGATACCAACTTTTCACGATCCAACTTTCCCTCCATTTGGGTATCATGATGGCACCTAGTCTTAGGGACTAGGTAAGCCTAACTCATATGGAAATACCAGAATTATAAATGAAATTTAACAGTCTTGAAGCAGAAATCTCTACAAATTTAAAATTCCCAAAACCCGGCAGTAAAAATCATCAGCTCTACAGAGTTTCGCACATAACAGTGAACGGGAATACAACCCAAATTCGAAATCACAAATACAGTAAGGACAAGTCATAACTCAGCAACTACAGCAGTTTTCACATTAGGTCATAGCCAACAACTTCAGTCAATTAGTCAAATCTTTCAGTTGATAAAAACATTTCGAAATATACTTCTTTCAAGTAAATATTTTTCCAAAATAGTTCTCTAAAAATGAATACCTTTAGAATATAACCCTTTCAAATAAATATCCTTCGAATATAAGTCAGCCTCTGACACCTCATCTCATAATCATACAATACGGGTCTCAATACTTGAACCTTAACACTTGGCACCTTGTGCCCTCATCACACTTCATAATCATACTGACAACTCACGTGCCCAAAAGAGTCATTCTCACATGGAAGGCAAATAAACAAGGGTGTGCGTCTATACTCAGCAATCTCAAGGAGCCTCCTATCTGATTAGGGTGCTTGGCCACGTGTATGCTTGTACAAGTGTCCTAACATAGTTCGTACCAGCTAGTAAGCATAAGGACAAGAACGGACAGCACATATACTATTTACACAGGGATAGAGATCAATGAAAACAACATCTCAGAACACAGTGATAATAACAAGGGATCTCCCAAGATACCGTCCCGTAGTCCCAAACATAAATGTACAGAGGATCTCCCGGGATATCGTCCCGTAGTCCAAATCATAAATGTGCAGGGTGATCTCACGGAATACCATTCCATAGTCCCAAAGTAAATATCCAGTACAGGGGATCTCCCGGGATGCCGTCCCGTAGTCGCAAACATAAATGTGCAAGGGGATCTCCCGGAATACCGTTCCGTAGTCCCAAAGTAAATATGCAGAATAGGGGGATCTCCCGGGATACCGTCCTGCAGTCCCAAACATAAATGTGCAGGGGGATCTCCCGGAGTACCGTTCCGTAGTCCCAATGTAAATGTGCAGCGCAACCAAAGAGAATACAATTACAACACGACAGAAAACTCGTACATCACCACAACAAGTACAACATCAACAATGACAATAATACAAGGTACGACAAGTAAGTCAACTCAAGAACTGTAAATCACGAAGAAACGGTAGGACCAGCTCACAAGGAATAACCACAGAAAAGAATGTTGGCATAAGGGAATAGTTCAACAAAGGGAAAACTAACATGTAGCAACAATCCCACAATACGCAAGTCAATAACAAGGGAATCAACACGAGGCAAGTAGTCCCAAATAAAGGCAAGTCAACAAGGATATGGGTTATCTAAATTCCTTTTTAAGGTTGAACAAATACGAGGATATCCGACAATTCAATTAAGGAAAGATAATCTTAGCTTCACTTAAGACTAAACAATTAGCGAAGGAGATGATGATAATTCCCAAATAAGACAAGCAGCTATGAAAGACAGCATGACAATAGGAGAAGTGAAATTCTTCAGTTAAGTCAAATAGGAGTCGATTAGGCAATAAGAGTGAATCATGAAGCAATTAATTCCAATTAAGCATGTAGAGGTGAAACTAGTAAATAGGAAACTCAGTCATGTCAAGAACACATTCATACACAGTGAATATAAAGACTTAAGAACCCTAAAAGGCCAATTTTCGACAAATAAGTCCGAACACGCACTTGTCACCTTGCGTACACGAACTACAAGCAACATAGAAGACTCAAATCCTAAGGGGAAGTCCCCCACACAAGGTTAGACAAGATACTTACCTCAAAGACGACAAACCGATACTCTAAAATGCACTTCTCTGGTGAAAAGACCTCCGGACGGCTCAAATCTAACCAAATTAACTTTAAAGCACAAATAAAACACATAAGAAACTATTTCGGATCATAAAGTCTCAATCTTTAACAAAATCCAAAAATCGATCCAAAAGTCGACCCCCGTGCCCGCACCTCGGAACCCGACAAATTTTACAAAATCCGAATACTCATTCCAATATGAGTTCAACCATACAAAAATTATCAAATTCTGATACCTTTTGATCCCTCAAATCATGATTTTTCATTTGAAAACTTTTCTTCAAAAACCAACATTTTACTCAACCCAAAACACAAAATTAAATGACAAAAATGAAGATAAAATCGTGGAATGTTAGATTCTAGGTGAAGAACACTTACCCAATCGATTTTCTTGAAAAACCCCAAAAGAAGCTCTCAAATCCGAAGTTTAAAACTCAAAAATATGAAGGAATGGCCAAACCCTCGACTTATATGATTCTGCCAGGACTTCCGCACCTGCGACCAACTTAACCACATCTGCGCAATCGCAGGTGCGCCTGACCAATCGCACATGCGCTCCACTCTGCTTCTGCGCCCAGGGATCCACTCCTGCGGCACCGCACGTGCATTCCAATTCTCCGCATCTGTGGAGACTGCCCAGACCAACTCCTCTCACACCTGAGCTTCCTCCTTCGCATCTGTGACCATTGCACCTGCGCCCAGGGCCCAAAGGTGAGATTACACCAGAACTCAGCCTCCCCAAAACCATGGAAAATTATCCACAACTCGTCCGAAACACACTCGGGGCCCTCGGGACCCTGTCCAAGCATATCAACAACTCATATAACCTAACACGGACTCGCTCGAGGTGTCAAATCACATCAAACAACGTCGAAACAATGGATCACACCATGAATCGAACTTAGGAACTTTCAACTATCCGGTAGCTCAATTCAACCATGCACGTAAGTCGATACACATAATATGAAGTTGTTCAAGACCTTACGCCGCAGAACAGATCTTAAATTCTCGAAATGACCCGTCGGGTCGTTACACATTCAAAGTTGAAATCATATTTTGTTAAGTTTACTTAGTTAAGGAAAATATAAAGACCTCATTTTTAACCATGTTTGTTTAGTTTGGGATTGTTTTTGTGATTTACTTTCAAGGTTCATGTATTAATGACTTCTAGCTTCATATGGCATAGTCAACATAATGTCTCCATGATAGTTGAGTTTTCTTCTCTTTAGCGTTAAAAGTATTATTGGTTTGCTGATTTTATGCTTAGTAGCAGCCATAATTTTGAGATTCGACTTAATAGTTAAGGTGTTTATGTTACTAATGAGCTTGTAGTCTAAGTCTAATTTGTTTTCATCTTCTTAATATCATTTCCTTTTTATTTTTTGAATACATAGTTTGATAACTTAATCACCTTTATTAATTAATTTAAATGCTAGGCAACTAGTAGGTGCACTTTAACTTTTTTCACGGATTCACTTGTGTAGCGTGATGTTTAACATTCAATAAATTAATTCAACAATGTCATACTATATCCAATAGCTTTAATTGTTTTCTAATTTAATTAATCCTTTGCTAAAATCGCGGATTCGGTGGTGTAGCGCGATAGTTGATATTTAATTAATTTTCTCAAATGTAGTAATTATCCCAACAGTCATAGCATGCTAATAATCCTTTGTCATGACTGCGGGTTCGCTTGCGTAGCACTGTTATGACAAAATTAATAAAATTCATCTCGGTTGCACATTCGCTTGCGTGGTGCGGTTAGGACAATTTAATATTATTCAAATCATTCTTCAACAATTTCAAGAAATAAAGCGGATAGGTAAAACATAAAAATCAAATAAATTACAGTTTGTCCAAAATTAATTCAAGCCAAGTTTTAAGTCAATAAAACGATTGTGCTAGAACCACATGACTCGGGAAATGCCTTACACCTTCTCCGAACTTTGTTTCCGCGGACCGATAAAAATAGAGTCAAACCTTCCTTTCACTAGGGATTCCAAATAAAAGGTGACTTGGAACACTGAAAAAGAATCAACTCCAAGTGGCGACTCTCTAAATAAAATAATCCCTACTCAAATTTGTCACTTCAATTGGAAAAACTCTTTAACCCACAATCTATAACATACATCTTCTTTTGGGGTAGAAAAGGGGTGTGACAGTCTCCATAGGGGTTGGATTTGAAAAATGTTAAAGTAATTTCTAGCTTCAATGCTATTCAGGATGATTAACACTTTGATCTGAGCGATTTTGAATTAATATTAACTACTATAATTAAAGCAATTAACAATTATCAGGGAGAGAAAGAACTGCGCAACATAGAAATATTAGTGGGAGAAATAAGGGTCGTGATTGGATAGGTGCAAGATAGCTATTTGGGATCTAATTCTAGTTCAATTCACTCTAATGTTCTAATGATTCTCACGAATTCACTTTATGATTAGTTCAAACGTGTAGTCAAGACCCCTCTCTCGATTAAATCTTAACTCTATGAGGTGAACTAATATAAGCATTGTGAACATATGCAAGCATGCGTTAATGGATTAGTTTTCTGGAAAACGTCTCTCTAATATTCTCCTAACTTGATTTAATCAACAATTCAACAAGTTTTCTTGGATTACTTAAAAAATCACTGAATTAAAACAAACAAAATAATGCAAAGATAATCACCAAAATATTCCTCTTTCGATTAAATAAACTAGTGAATAAATTTACAATCAATTCAAAGCTCCATAACCGAATTCATGCAATGAACTAGAGTTAAAATCATAAATATCAATCAAAACATCATATCCGTTAAACCCTAAGGTAAACTACTCCATATTCATGGAGAAAGTCATCAAAAATAAAGTTGAATAATAAGAAAATATAAATTCAATCAAACTCGGGTGTTGAGTTGAGGAAAGAATGATGAATCCTTGTGCTTTGATTCCCCAATTCTCTTCCAATCTTCCGTAGGTTAAAAGTCAGTACAAGAGCCACGGACGCAATCCCGATTTAATTCCTTGGGCTTTTACTCTGCGATGACCCAAAAGGTCATCACTTGATTTACAAGGAAACGGACCCGGACCCATGATTTGACGGTTCCGGAGGGTCCTAGAAAAATATGGGATTTGGGCATATGCCCGGAATCAAATTCCGAGGTCCCAAGCCCGAGAAATAAATTTTAGAAGAAAATTGTTTAACTGAAATTATAAGAGTTTTTGGAAATTTAAATGTGTTTTAATTTGATGGCATCGGGCCCGTATTTTAGTTCCGGAGCCCAGTACAGGTCTTATATGGTATTTAAGTTGAGCCTGTAAAATTTGGTAAGAAACGGACTTGATATGACGTGAATCGGACCCTCGATTGTTAAAAATGGAACTTAAGAGTTCATGAGATTTTTCTTTGATTTTGATACTAAATTCATAGTTATTGATGTTATTTTGATGATTTGATCGCACGAGCAAGTTCGTATGATGTTCTTGGACTTGCGTGCATGTTTGGTTTGGAGCCCCGAGAGCTCGGGCGAGTTTTGGATAGGCCACGAAGCCTTGCTCGCAATTGCGAGCTCGCATTTGCGAACACCCATCACATTTGCAAAGACTAGGATGGATAGGGAACTTCGCAATTGCGAAGCTTATGTCGCAATTGCGACCTTAGCAGGCACCGCATTTGCGAACAATTGTTCGCATTTGCGAAGAAAGCAGAGATAGGCCATCCTTCGCAATTGCGAAGCTTTGGCCGCAATAGCGAATTCGCATCTGCGAACATATCATTGCAATTGCGATATCTGCGCCTGTGCAAATCATAACTTAGCCGAAAATTCTTCATTTTTCAAACTCCCTCAAACCCTAAACTCTCTTGGGCGATTTTCTAAAGAAAAGTTCTTCTCCAAATCGATTGTAAGCCATTTCTAACTCATTTTCTTTAATCTATAACATCTTTTTACATGATTTCAACTCAAAATCAAGAGTTTTCATGGGGAAAATTGGGTGTTTTGGGTAGAACTTAGGATTTTCAAATTTTGGGGATTTGGACCTCGATTTGAGGTCCGATTTCAAAACAAATTATATAATTAAGTTCGTGTGTGAATTGGTAATCGGGTTTTGGTTCGAACCTCGGGTTTTGACCATGTGGGCCCGGGGTCGATTTTTGACTTTTTGGGAAAATCATTGGAAAACCTATTTTTATGCATTAGAATTGATTCATTTAGCATTTATTGATATCGTTAAGTAACTTGTGGCTAGATACAAGCAAATTGGTGGTGGAAACGAGAGGTAAAGCGGTAGTTGAGGCTTGAATTGTGTTTGTGGCATTGAGGTAAGTGTTTGGTCTCACCTTAGCTTGAGGGAATAGGTGTTGTGTCTTATTTTCTATGTGTTAGTGTAGTGTACGCCGTATAGGCATGGTGACGAGTATCTATATGTTGGTGTCAAGCATGCCCGTGGGTCTTAAATTATGATCGTTGTGTTTCTTAGTAAGTACTACGTATGCCTAAATTGTTGATTATCCATGTTGAGTAAGATTTATGATTTTCTTCTTGGTATTTGGTTATTGTTGAGCATTGGCTCTAGTTGAGTTGCAATTGTGAAGTTGATTATTGGTACAAGTTTGGTTATAGCTGATTCCCTTGCCGGGACGTATTTAATTCTTATTGTTGATTCCCTTGCCGGGACGTATTTATACTTGTTGTTGATTCCCTTGCCGGAATATTATTGTTGCTATTGTTTGGGTGAGGAAAGAGTGATAAAGCACGAAGAGTGATGACGTGCACATTTACATTCATACTTATGCATATGGTGAGGAAAGAGTGATAAAGCACGAAGGGTGATGCTGCGCACAATCATACTTATTTATATTGTGAGGAAGAGAGATAAAGCACGAAAGGTGATATCGTGCACATTTTCATTACTTGATTGCATTGGTGAGGATTGAGATTAAAAGCACGAAGGGTGATGCCGTGCACAATCATACTTATTTATATGGTGAGGAAGAGAGATAAAGCACGAAGGGTGATGCCGTGCACATTTTCATTACTTGATTGCATTGGTGAGGATTGAGAGTAAAAGCACGAAGGGTGATGCCGTGCACTTATTTCCTGTTTGTTATGATTTCTTGCTCTTTTCGGTTCAAATGCCTTAATTGTCTTATTCCACTATTACTGTCATTCATTATGTTGGTATTTCCCCCATAGCATGTTACCCTCCCCATTACTTTTGAATTACTCATGTTACTGTTATTCTGCTACTGTGTAACTACTAGTTAATTATTTGTTGTGTCCTAGCCTCATCACTAATTCGCTAAGGTTAGGCTCGACACTTACCAGCACATGGGGTCGGTTGTACTGATACTACAGTCTGCACTCTTTTGTGCAGATTCTAGTACTGGAGCATACGGACCTTAGCTAGGGGTTGCTGCCTTCAGTCCATCGGAGACCTGAGGTAGTCCTGCAGGCATCCCCTTCCAATCTAGTTTCTTTCTGCTCTTTTCTATTTCGAAGACAGACATGTATTTATTTTGTTCAGACCCTCTTTGTAGTATTCTTAGATAGTCCGTGAGATTGTGACACCAGTTCTGGGTAGCTTATGTTTATGGATTTATATCGGTATTATTATTAAATTATTGCATTTCATTCTTCCGTTTTACTGTTTCCGCTGTTTATATAATGTTTATTCACAATGGTTAAGGGATTAAAAATGAAAGGGGTTAAATAATTGGAAAGATTGGCTTGCCTAGCTTTCACTAGTAAGCGTCATCACGACTCCCGAGGGTGGGAAATCCGGGTCGTGACAAGTTGGTATCAGAGCTCTAGGTTGCTTAGGTCTCACAATCCACGGACAAGCTTGGTTGAGTCTGAGGGATCGGTACAGAGACGTCTGTGCTTATCCCCCAGAGGCTACAGAGTTAGGAACACTTTCACTTCTATTCTTCTTTGTTGTGCGAATGGTTTCTCAATGCTAATTGAACATCTACTCTGTTCTTTCGTAGTTGGCGAGAACACGTGCTTCTTCATCCGCTGGCCAGCAGCCTGAGCCCCCAGCGGCAGCTCCCACGAGGGGCAGAGGATGAGGCCGAGGCCGTGCTAGGGGCCGAGCTCAGCCTAGAGCAGCAACACCAATGGCAGAGCCTCAGGTTGAGTTTGATGATGAGGTTCCGGCCCAGACAATTCTGGTGGGCCCAGCTCAGGTCCCAGAGGGGTTCATTGCTACCCCAGTACTCCAGGATGCTTTGGTCCGTCTAGTGGGCCTTATGGAAAGTGTCACTCCATCAGGCTTACTTCTGGTAGCACCAACTGTCTCTCAGGCTGGGGGGGGGGGGAGTACAGACTCCCGTTAGCCGCACTCCGAGTGTAGTAGCACAGACCGGTGATGGAGCAGCTATGTCCACAAATTCTTTGTGGAGGTTGGACAGGTTCACCAAGCTGTTCACTACTACTTATGGTGGCACTTCTTCAGAGGATCCCCAGGATTGCTTAGACAGCTGTCATGAGGTTCTTTGGAACATAGGGATAGTGGAGACCAATGGGGTCGACTTTGCTGCTTTCCGTCTGTTAGGTTCCGCCAAGAAATGGTGGAGAGAGTACTATTTGGCAAGACCAGTTGGATCACCAGCTCTCACTTGGGACCAGTTCTCGTAGCTATTTCTTGAGAAGTTTCTTCCAGTTACTCAGAGAGAGGAGTACCGCAGGTGGTTCGAGCGTCTCTAGTAGGGTTCTATGACTGTCACCCAGTATGAGACGAGGTTTATTGATTTGGCTCGTCATGCTCTTCTGATACTCCCCACCGAGAGAGAGAGAGGGTGAGGAGGTTTATTGAGGGACTCGCTTAGCCTATTAGACTGCAGATGGCTAAGGAGACAGGTAGCGAGATTTCTTTCTAGGATGTGGCCAATGTGGCCAGGCGGGTCGAGACGGTTTTAACTCAGGGTAAAGGTCAGGGGTCGATAAGAGGCCTCGTCATTCTAGCAGATTCAGTGGTGCCTCAACTGGAGGCAGGGATTCTTTTGGTAGAGGCCATCCCCCTAGGCCCTTTCAGTCAGCACTTCAGGTTTCTCACGGTGCTCCAGGTGGTTATGGTTCTCACATGCAATATTCTGATCAGTTGCCCTACAGTGCACCACCGGCTCCTATCAGTGCACCTCCGCTCCAGAGTTTTCAGAGTGGTTATCCAGGCCGTCAGGGTCAGTTTCAGGGTCACCAGTCTCAGCAGCCTAAGTCTTGCTACACTTGTGGTGACACGAGGCACATTGCTAGGTTTTGCCCTCGAGCCTCGAGCAGTTCTCAGCACCAGGGTTCTCGGGCTATGGTTCCATCACCGGGTGTTCCACCGCCCGCTCATCCAACTAGAGGTAGGGGTAGAGGTATTAGAGGTGGAGGCCAGGAAACTAGAGGTGGAGGCCCGCCAGTAGGAGGACGTCCTAGGGATGCAATTCAGAGTGGTGGGGGCCAGCCCCGATGTTATGCTATTCCAGGTAGACCTGAGGCTGAGGCGTCTGATGTAGTTATCACAGGTACGGTTTCAGTGTGCAGTATGCGGCCAATGTGGCCAGGCGGGTCGATATGGTTTTAGTTCAGGGTAGAGGTCAGGGGTCTGATAAGAGGGCTCATCATTCTGGCAGATTCAGTGGTGCCTCGTCTGGAGGCATGGATTCTTTTGGTAGAGGCCATCCTCCTAGGCCCTTTCAGTCAGCACTTCAGGTTTCTCACGATGCTCCAGCTAGTCGTAGTTCTCCCATGCAGTATTCTGATAAGTTGCCCTACAGTGCACCACCGGCTCCTATCAGTGCACCTCCGCTCCAGAGTTTTCAGAGTGGTTATCCAGGCCGTCAGAGTCGGTTTCAGGGTCAGCAGTCTCAGCAGCCCAAGTCTTGCTACACTTTTAGTGATACGAGGCACATTGCTAGGTTTTGCCCTCGAGCCTCGAGCAGTTCTAAGCACCAGGGTTCTCGTGCTATTGTTCCAGCACCGGGTGTTCCACCGCCTGCTTAGCCAGCTAGAGGTAGGGGTAAAGGTGTTAGAGGTGGAGGCCAGGCCGCTAGAGGTGGAGGCCAGGAAGCTAGAGGTGGAGGCCCGCCGGCAGGAGGCCATCCTAGGGATGCAATTCAGAGTGGTGGGGCCCCGCCACGATGTTATGCTATGGCAGGCAGACCTGAGGCTGAGGCCTCTGATGCAGTCATCACAGGTACGGTTTTAGTGTGCAGTAGAGATGCCTCAGTTCTATTTGATCCAAGGCCCATGTATTCTTATGTATCATCTTATTTTGCCCCTTATCTGGTTGTGCCTTGTGATTCTTTGAGTGCTCATGTATATGTGTCTACACCAGTGGGTGATTCTATTGTGGTAGATCGTGTTTATCGTGCTTGTGTGGTTGTTATTGGGGGTCTTGAGACCCATGTAGATCTCCTACTTCTCGATATGGTGGATTTCGATGTCATTCTGGGGATGGATTGGTTATCCCCTTATCATGCTATATTGGATTGTCATGCCAAGACTGTGACCTTAGCACTACCGGGGTTGCCTCGTTTGCAGTGGAGAGGAACTCCTGGTCATTCTACCAGCAGGGTTATATCATATATGAAGGCTCGGCGTATGGTTGATAAGGGGTGTTTGGCCTATTTGGCGTATGTTCGTGATTCCAGTGCTGAGGTTCCCTCTATGGATTATGTGCCCGTTGTTCGTGAGTTTCTTGAGGTATTTCCTTCAGACCTGCCAGGGATGCCACCCGAAAGGGACATTAACTTTTGCATTGATTTGGCTCCGGGCACTCAGCCCATTTCGTTTCTGCCATATCGTATGGCCCCGCCAGAGTTGAAAAAAATTAAAAGAGTAGTTGCAGGACTTGCTGGATAAAGGCTTTATTAGACCGAGTGTCTTGCCTTGGGGTGCGACGGTGTTGTTTGTTAAGAAGAAGGATGGGTCGATAAGGATGTGTATAGATTATCGGCAGTTGAACAAGGTCACAATCAAGAATAAGTACTCATTGCCGAGGATTGATGATTTGTTTGACCAGCTTCAGGGTGCCTAAGTATTTTCTAAGATTGACTTGAGATCTAGCTACGATCAGTTGAGGATTAGGGCATCCGATGTTCTTAAGACAGCTTTCTGCACTCGGTACGGGCACTACGAGTTCTTGGTGATGTCATTCGGGTTGACAATTGCCCCAGCAACTTTCATGGATTTGATGAACCGAGAGTTCAGGCCTTATTTGGATTCCTTCGTGATTGTCTTCATTGACGATATTTTCATCTATTCCCGCAGTCGGGAGGAGCACGAGCAGCATCTTCGAGTCGTTCTTCAGACTCTGGGGGATAGTCAGTTATACGCTAAGTTTTTGAAGTGCGAGTTTTGGTTGAGTTCAGTTGCATTCTTGGTCCACGTTGTATCAGCAGAGGGTATTCAGGTGGATCCGAAGAAGATAGAGGCAGTCAAGAACTGGCCTCGACCCACATCAGCTACAGAGATCCGGAGTTTCTTGGGTTTGGCGGGTTATTACCGTCGGTTTGAGGAGGGGTTTTTGTCTATTGCAGCCCCGACGACTAGGTTGACCCAGAAGGGTGCCCAGTTCAGGTGGTCGGACGAGTGTGAGGCGAGCTTTTAGAAGCTCAAGACGGCTTTGACCACGGCATTGGTGTTGGTATTGCCTATGGGTTCAGGGCCTTATGCAGTATATTGTGATGCATCGCGTATTGGACTTGGTGCAGTGTTGATACAGAATCGCAAGGTTATTGCATATTCTTCGCGACAGTTGAAGATCCATGAGAAGAATTATCCAGTTCATGATTTGGAGTTAGCAGCCATTGTTCACGCGCTGAAGATTTGGAGGCATTATTTATATGGCGTGTCGTGTGAGGTGTTCACGGATCACAAGAGTTTGCAATACTTGTTCAAGAAGAAGGAGCTAAATTTGAGGCAGAGGAGGTGGTTGGAGCTATTGAAAGACTATGATATCACCATCTTGTATCATCCGGGAAAGTCCAATGTAGTGGCCGATGCATTGAGTAGGAAATCAGCCAGTATGGCAGCCTTGCGTATATTCCAGTCGGTGAGAGGCTGCTTGCTTTGAATGTTCAGGCTTTATCCAATCAGTTCGTGAGGTTGGATATTTCTGAGCCCAGTCGTGTGTTAGCTTACATAGCTCCTCGTTCTTCACTATTTGAGCATATCCGAGATCGGCAGTATGGTGATCCTCATTTGCTTGTCCTTAGAGACACGGTACGGCATGGAGGTGCCAAGCAGGTTATGGTCGGAGATGATGGAGTTTTGAGGATGCAGGGTCGTATTTGTGTGCCTAATGTGGATGGACTTCGTGAGTTGATTCTAGAGAAGACCCATAGTTCCCGGTATTCTATTCACCCAAGCGCCGCTAAGATGTATCAGGACTTGCGGCAGCATTATTGGTGGATGAGGATGAAGAAGGACATTGTTGCCTATGTAGCTCGGTGTTTGAATTGTCAACAGGTTAAGTACGAGCATCAGAGACCTGGTGGTTTGTTCTAGAAGATTGAGATTCCTGAGTGGAAGTGGGAGCGTATCATAATGGATTTCGTTGTTGGACTCCCACGGACTTAGAGGAAGTTCGATGCAGTATGGGTTATTGTTGATAGGCAACCACGCTTTAAACCTCGATCCAGATCTCAAACTATATGATCCTCGTCACCAGTCAGCTAATACTGATAGTTGTCCTCACCGCTGACCAAGTTAGCGCATTTCATTCCTGTGGCAGTTTCCTATTCCTCGGAGTGGTTGGCTGAGATCTATATCTGGGAGATTGTTCGTCTTCATGGCGTGCCCGTGTCTATCATTTCTGACTGGGTACGCAGTTTACCTCGCATTTCTGGAGGGCAATTCAGCGTGAGTTGGGTACTCGTGTTGAGTTGAGCACAGCATTTCATCCTCAGACGGACGGATAGTCCTAGCGTACTATTCAGATTTTGGAGGATATGCTCCGAGCATGTGTTATTGATTTTGGAGGTTCTTGGGATCAGTTCTTTCCATTAGCAGAGTTTGCCTACAATAACAGCTACCAATCGAGCATTCAGATGGCCCCCTATGAGGCATTATATGGTACGCGGTGTCGGTCGCCGGTTGGGTGGTTTGGGTCGGGAGAGGCTCGGTTGTTGGGTATGGATCTAGTACAGGATGCCTTGGACAAGGTCAGGATCATTCAGGATAGGCTTCGTACAGCTCAGTCCAGGCAAAAGAGTTATGCCGATTGTAAGGTTCGTGATGTGGCATTCATGGTCGGGGAGCGGGTGTTGCTTCGGGTGTCGCCTATGAAGGGCGTGAGGAGATTTGGGAAGAAGGGCAAGCTAAGCCCTAGGTTCATTGGTCCTTTTGAGATTCTTGATCGAGCGGGAGAGGTGGCTTACAGACTTGTGTTGCCGCCGAGTTTATCAGCAGTGCATCTAGTGTTTTATGTATCTATGCTTTAGAAGTATCACGGCGATCCATCCCACGTGTTAGACTTCAGCACTGTCCAATTGGACAAGGATCTGACCTATGTGGAGGAGCTGGTAGCTATTCTAGACCAGCAGGTTCTCCAGTTGAGATCGAAGAAGTTCCCTTCAGTTCGTGTTCAGTGGAGAGGTCATCCTGCCGAGGCAGCTACCTGGGAGTCCGAGTCCGATATGCAGAGCCGATATCCCCATCTTTTCCCCAACTCAAGTACTTCTTTTCTATGTTCGCTCGAGGACGAACGGTTGTTTTAGAGGTGGAGGATGTGATGACCCAAAAGGTTATCACTTGATTTACAAGCAAATTCTGTGTTTTGAGGCCTTAAAAGCCTCCTTTTATCTTACCTCGATGTGCGTGCGCGGTCCAGGTGTATATCCGGAACGCTTTTATGTGAAAATTTGATGAAAATGCTAATATGGACTTTAAAATATAATTTAAGTTGACTTCGGTCAACATTTTGGGTAAACGGACCCGGACCCATGATTTGACGGTCTCGGAGAGTCCGTAAAAATATGGGATTTCGGCGTATGCCCGGAATCGAATTCCGAGGTCCCAAGCCCGATAAATGAATTTTTGAAGAAAATTGTTTAACTGAAATTATAAGAGTTTTTGGAAATTTAAATGTGTTTGAATTTGATGGTATCGAGCCCGTATTTTGATTCCGGATCCCGGTACAGGTCTTATATGGTATTTAAGTTGAGCCTGTAAAATTTGGTAAGAAACGGACTTGATATGACAAGAATTGGACCCTGGGTTGTTAAAAAAATGGAACCTAAGAGTTCATGAGATTTTTCTTTGATTTTGATGCTAAATTCATAGTTATTGATGTTATTTTGATGATTTGATCACATGAGAAAGTCCGAATGATGTTCTTGGACTTGCGTGCATGTTTGGTTTGGAGCCTCGAGGGCTCGGGTGAGTTTTGGATAGGCCACAGAATGTTTTGAACTTAGGAAAAAATTGATGTGTGTTGCAGGTCTGCAGGCTTCGCAATTGCGAAGCCTGGCTCGTAATTGCGAGCTCGCATTTGCGAACACCCATAGCATTTTCGAAGACTGGGCTAGATAGGGAACCTTCGCAATTGCAAAGCTTATGTCGCGATTGCGACCTTAGCAGGCACCACATTTGCGAACAATTATTCGCATTTGCGAAGAAAGGAGAGATAGGCCATCCTTCGCCAATTGAGAAGCTTTGGTCGCAATTGCGAATTCGCATTTGCGAACATATCATCGCAATTGCGATATCTGCGCCTGTGCAAATCATAACTTAGCCAAAAATTCTTCATTTTTCAAACTCCCTCAAACCCTAAACTCTCTTGGGCGATTTTTTAAAGAAAAGTTCTTCTCCAAATCGATTGTATGTCATTTCTAACTCATTTTCTTTAATCTATAACATCTTTTTACATGTTTTCTACTCAAAATCAAGGGTTTTCATGGGGGAAATTGGGTGTTTTGGGTAGAACTTAGGATTTTCAAATTATGGGGATTTGGACCTCGATTTGAGGTCCGATTTCAAAACAAATTATATAATTGAGTTCGTGGGTGAATGGGTAATCGGGTTTTGGTTCGAACCTCGAGTTTTGACCATGTGGGCCCGGGGTCGATTTTTGACTTTTTGGGAAAATCATTGGAAAACCGATTTTCATGCATTAGAATTGATTCATTTAGCATTTACTGATACCGTTAAGTAACTTGTGGATAGATACAAGCAAATTGTTGGTGGAAACGAGAGGTAAAGCGGTAGTTGAGGCTTGAATTGTGTTCGTGGAATTGAGGTAAGTGTTTGGTCTAACCTTAGCTTGAGCGAATAGGTGTTGTGCCTTATTTTCTATGTGTTAGTGTAGTGAACGACGTATAGGCATGGTGACGAGTATTTATACGTTGGTGTCAAGCATGCCCGTGGGTCTTAAATTATGATCGTTGTGTTTCTTAGTAAGTACTACGTATGCCTAAATTGTTGATTATCCATGTTGAGTAAGATTTATGATTTTCTTCTTGGTATTTGGTTATTGTTGAGCATTGGCTCTAGTTGAGTTGCAATTGTGAAGTTGATTATTGGTACATGTTTGGTTATAGTTGATTCCCTTGCCGGGACGTATTTAATTCTTATTGTTGATTCCCTTGCCGGGACGTATTTATACTTGTTGTTAATTCCCTTGCCGGGATATTGTTGTTGCTATTGTTTGGGTGAAGAAAGAGTGATAAAGCACGAAGGGTGATGACGTGCACATTTACATTCATACTTATGCATATGGTGAGGAAAGAGTGATAAAGCACGAAGGGTGATGCCGTGCACAATCATACTTATTTATATGGTGAGGAAGATAGATAAAGCACGAAGGGTGATGCCGTGCACATTTTTATTACTTGATTGCATTGGTGAGGATTGAGATTAAAAGCACGAAGGGTGATGCCGTGCACAATCATACTTACTTATATGGTGAGGAAGAGAGATAAAGCACGAAGGGTGATGTCGTGCACATTTTCATTACTTGATTGCATTGGTGAGGATTGAGAGTAAAAGCATGAAGTGTGATGCCGTGCACTTTTCCTGTTTGTTATGATTTCTTGCTGTTTTCGGTTCAAATGCCTTAATTGTCTTATTCCACTATTATTGTCATTCATTATGTTGGTATTTCCCCCATAGCATGTTACCCTTCCCCGTTACTTTTGAATTACTCCTGCTATTGTTATTCTGCTAGATACTGTATAACTGCAGGTTAATTATTTGTTGTGTCCTAGCCTCTTCACTACTTCGCCGAGATTAGGCTCGACACTTACCAGCACGTGGGGTCGGTTGTGCTGATACTTCACTCTGCACTCTTTTGTGCAGATTCTGGTACTGGAGCATACGGACCTTAGCTAGGGGTTGCTTCCTTCAGTCCATCGGAGACCTGAGGTAGTCCTCCAAGCGTCCGCGGGCCTTGGCGTCCCCTTCCCATCTAGTTTCTTTCCGCTTTTTTCTATTTCAGAGACAGACATGTATTTATTTTGTTCAGACCCTGTTTGTAGTATTCTTAGATAGTATGTAAGATTGTGACACCAGTTTTTGGTAGCTTATGTTTATGGATTTGTATCGGTATTATCATTAAATTGTTACATTTCGTTCTTCAGTTTTATTATTTCCGCTGTTTATATAATATTTATTCACAATGGTTAAGGGATTAAAATGAAATGGGTTAAATAATTGGAAAGATTGGCTTGCCTAACTTTCACTTGTAGGCGCCATCATGACTCTCGAGGGTGGGAAATCCAGGTCGTGACAAATTGGTATCAAGCTCTAGGTTGCTTAGGTCTCACAATCCACGGACAAGCTTGGTAGAGTTTGAGGGATCGGTACAGAGACGTCTGTGCTTATCCCCCAGAGGCTACAGAGTTAGGAACACTTTCACTTCTATTCTGCTCTATCATGCGAATGGTTTCTCAATGCTAATTAAACTTCTACTCTGTTCTTTCGCAGATGGTGAGAACACGTGCTTCTTCATCCTCTGGCCAGCAGCCCGAGCCCCCAGCGGCGGCTCCCACGAGGGGCAGAGGATGAGGCCGAGGCCGTGCTAGGGGCCGAAGCAGGGGCAGAGCTCAGCCCAGAGCAGCAGCACCAGCGGCAGAGCCTCAGGTTGAGTTTGATGATGAGGTTCCAGCCCAGACAGTTTCGGTGGGCCCAGCTCAGGTCTCGGAGGGGTTCATTGCTACCCCAGTACTCCAGGATGCTTTGGTCCGTCTAGTGGGCCTTATGGAGAGTGTCACTCAGGCAGGCTTACTTCCGGTAGCACCAGCCGTCTCTAGGGTTGGGAGAGGAGTACAGACTCCCGCTACCCGCACTCTGGAGCAGATGGCTCCCCAGTTTCAGACTCCAGCAGCTCAGCCAGTTGGAACAGTTCAGCCGGGAGTAGTAGTGCAGACCGGTGATGGAGCAGCTATGTCCTCCGATGCTTTGTGGAGGTTGGACAGGTTCTCCAACCTGTTTACTACTACTTATGGTGGCACTTCTTCAGAGAATCCCCAGGATTACTTATACAGCTGTCATGAGGTTCTTCAGAACATGGGGATAGTGGAGACCAATGGGGTCGACTTTGCTACTTTCCGTCTGTTAGGTTCCGCCAAGAAATGGTGTAGAGAGTATTGTTTGGCCAGACCAGTTGGATCACCAGCTCTCACTTGGGACCAGTTCTCGCAGCTATTTCTCGAGAAGTTTCTTCCAGTCACTCAGAGAGAGGAGTACCGCAGGTGGTTCGAGCGTCTCTAGCAGGGTTTTATGACTGTCACCCTGTATGAGATAAGGTTTATTGATTTGCCACGTCATGCTCTTCTGATACTCCCCACCGAGAGAGAGAGGCTGATGAGGTTTATTGGGGGAATCGCTCAGCCTATTAGACTACAGATGGCTAAGGAGACAGGTAGCGAGATTTCTTTCCAGGATGCGGCCAATGTGGCCAGGCGGGCCGATATGGTTTTAGTTCAGGGTAGAGGTCAGGGGTCTGATAAGAGGGCTCATCATTCTGGCAGATTCAGTGGTGCCTCGTCTGGAGGCATGGATTCTTTTGGTAGAGGCCATCCTCCTAGGCCCTTTCAGTCAGCACTTCAGGTTTCTCACGATGCTCCAGCTAGTCGTAGTTCTCCCATGCAGTATTCTGATAAGTTGCCCTACAGTGCACCACCGGCTCCTATCAGTGCACCTCCGCTCCAGAGTTTTCAGAGTGGTTATCCAGGCCGTCAGAGTCGGTTTCAGGGTCAGCAGTCTCAGCAGCCCAAGTCTTGCTACACTTTTAGTGATACGAGGCACATTGCTAGGTTTTGCCCTCGAGCCTCGAGCAGTTCTAAGCACCAGGGTTCTCGTGCTATTGTTCCAGCACCGAGTGTTCCACCGCCTGCTTAGCCAGCTAGAGGTAGGGGTAAAGGTGTTAGAGCTGGAGGCCAGGCCGCTAGAGGTGGAGGCCAGGAAGCTAGAGGTGGAGGCCCGCCGGCAGGAGGCCATCCTAGGGATGCAATTCAGAGTGGTGGGGCCCCGCCACGATGTTATGCTATGGCAGGCAGACCTGAGGCTGAGGCCTCTGATGCAGTCATCACAGGTACGGTTTTAGTGTGCAGTAGAGATGCCTCAGTTCTATTTGATCTAGGGTCCACGTATTCTTATGTATCATCTTATTTTGCCCCTTATCTGGTTGTGCCTCGTGATTCTTTAAGTGCTCCTGTATATGTTCTACACCGGTGGGTGATTCTATTGTGGTAGATCGTGTTTATCATGCTTGTGTGGTAGTTATTGGGGGTCTTGAGACCCATGTAGATCTCCTACTTCTCGATATGGTGGATTTCGATGTCATTCTGGGGATGGATTGGTTATCCCCTTATCATGCTGTATTGGATTGTCATGCCAAGACCGTGACCTTAGCACTACCGGGGTTGCCTCGTTTGCAGTGGAGAGGGACTCTTGGTCATTCTACCAGCAGGGTTATATCATATATGAAGGCTCGGCGTATGGTTGATAAGGGGTGTTTGGCCTATTTGGCGTATGCTCGTGATTCCAGTGCTGAGGTTCCCTCTATGGATTGTGTGCCCGTTGTTCGTGAGTTTCCTAAGGTATTTCCTTCATACCTGCCAGGGATGCCACCCGACAGGGACATCACCTTTTGCATTGATTTGGCTCCGAGCACTCAGCCCATTTCTATTCTGCCATATCGTAGGCCCCGCCAGAGTTGAAAGAATTAAAAGAACAGTTGCAGGACTTGCTAGATAAAGGCTTTATTAGACCGAGTGTCTCGCCTTGGGGTGCGACGGTGTTGTTTTTTAAGAAGAAGGATGGGTCGATGAGGATGTGTATAGATTACCGGCATTTGAACAAGGTCACAATCAAGAATAAGTACGCAGATTCGCAATTGCGGCCAAAGCTTCACAAGGTCGCAATTGTGAAGCTTTGGCCGCAATTGCGAATTCGCATTTGCGAACATATCATCGCAATTGCGATATCTGCGCCTGTGCAAATCATAACTTAGCCGAAAATTCTTCATTTTTCAAACTCCCTCAAACCCTAAACTCTCTTGGGCGATTTTCTAAAGAAAAGTTCTTCGTCAAATCGATTGTAAGTCATTTCTAACTCATTTTCTTTAATCTATAACATCTTTTTATAGGATTTCTACTCAAAATCAAGGGTTTTCATGGGGGAAATTGGGTGTTTTGGGTAGAACTTAGAATTTTCAAATTTTGGGGATTTGGACCTCGATTTGAGGTCCGATTTCAAAACAAATTATATAATTGAGTTCGTGGGTGAATGGGTATTCGGGTTTTGGTTCGAACCTCGGGTTTTGACCATGCGGGCCCGGGGTCGATTTTTGACTTTTTGGGGAAATCATTGGAAAACCTATTTTCATGCATTAGAATTGATTCATTTAGCATTTATTAATACCGTTATGTAACTTGTGTCTAGATACAAGCAAATTGGTGGTGGAAATGAGAGGTAAAGCGGTAGTTGAGGCTTGAATTGTGTTCGTGGCATTGAGGTAAGTGTTTGGTCTAACCTTAGCTTGAGGGAATAGGTGTTGTCCTTATTTGCTATGTGTTAGTGTAGTGTACGACGTATAGGCATGGTGACGAGTATCTATACGTTGGTGTCAAGCATGCCCGTGGGTCTTAAATTATGATCGTTGTGTTTCTTAGTAAGCACTATGTATGCCTAAATTGTTGATTATCCATGTTGAGTAAGATTTATGATTTTCTTCTTGGTATTTGGTTATTGTTGAGCATTGGCTCTAGTTGAGGTGCAATTGTGAAGTTGATTATTGGTACAAGTTTGGTTATAGTTGATTCCCTTGCCGGGACGTTTTCCCTTGCCGGGACGTATATTTACTTCTTGTTGATTCCCTTGCCGGGATATTGTTGTTGCTATTGTTTGGGTGAGAAAGAGTGATAAAGTACGAAGGGTGATGCCGTGCACATTTACATTCATACTTATGCATATGGTGAGGAAAGAGTGATAAAGCACGAAGGGTGATGCCGTGCACAATCATACTTATTTATACGGTGAGGAAGAGAGATAAAGCACAAAAGGTGATGTCGTGCACATTTTCATTACTTGATTGCATTGGTGAGGATTGAGAGTAAAAGCACGAAGGGTGGTGTGTGCACAATCATACTTATTTATATGGTGAGGAAGAGAAATAAAGCACGAAGGGTGATGTCGTGCACATTTTTATTACTTGATTGCATTGGTGAGGATTGTGAGTAAATGCACGAAGGGTGATGTCGTGCACATTTTCATTACTTGATTGCATTGGTGAGGATTGAGAGTAAAAGCAGGAAGGGTGATGCTGTGCACTTATTTCCTGTTTGTTATGATCTCTTGCTGTTTTCGGTTCAAATGCCTTAATTGTCTTATTCCACTATTACTGTCATTCATTATGTTGGTATTTCCCCCATAGCATGTTACCCCTCCCCGTTACTTTTGAATTACTCCTGTTACTATTATTCTGCTAGATACTGTGTAACTGCAGGTTAATTATTTGTTGTGTCCTAGCCTCGTCACTACTTCGCCGAGGTTAGGTTCGACACTTACCAGCACGTGGGGTCGGTTGTGCTGATACTACACTCTGCACTCTTTTGTGCAGATTCTGGTACTGGAGCATACGGACCTTAGCTAGGGGCTACTGCCTTCAGTCCATCGGAGACGTGAGGTAGTCCTGCAGGCGTCCGCAGGCCTTGGCGTCCCCTTCCTATCTAGTTTCTTTTTGCTCTTTTCTATTTCAGAGACATACATGTATTTATTTAGTTCAGACCCTGTTTGTAGTATTCTTAAATAGTCCGTGAGATTGTGACACCAGTTCTGGGTATCTTATGTTTATGGATTTGTATCGGTATTATTATTAAATTGTTACATTTCGTTCTTCAGTTTTATTATTTCCGCTGTTTATATAATGTTTATTCACAATGGTTTAGGGATTAAAAATGAAAGGGGTTAAATAATTCGAAAGATTGGCTTGCCTAGCTTTCACTAGTAGGAGCCATCACGACTCCCGAGGGTGGAAAATTCGGGTCGTGACATACTCAGAATTTAAAGCTCCAAATTATTCGATTTAGCTCCAGAACATCTTCTTAACTCGGAATCATCTCCTACAAAGCATAAAGCACGTAATAAGTGCCGATAACCATCATTTAAGCTCAAACATGCTCAAAGTGCAGTAATTAGAGTGAAAAATGCGGCTAAAACACGTGTTCCTAGCCTACCATCAACACCCCACACTCAAACTATTACTTGTCCTCGAGCAATCAAACTACACTTCACATAGAAATGACCTTCTTATTAGACAACTTTCCTAACGCATCATGCCAAGAATATTTAAAGCAGACTAAGCACCCGTCATAACATCCTAGCTTTAAGACTCAACTCATAAGAATCACATATATTTTAAAATCTGCTCACTTACTCTAACACAGAGGCCAAAGACATTACCGTTCCTTCGTAAATCATGTGCCCTCACACAAACATTTAGAGAGTAGTTCCACACTCAATAAAATTCAAGAACAATTAGGAACTCAAGATAGAAATAATTCACTCACTCTCAGAAATAAAATTCATGCGCCACAGAAAACGTACCATAGGCTTGCCCGTAGTGTAGTACTCTACTAATTTGAGCTCATTCAGTCAAGGTCAAGTAGGACTTTAATTGGTTGTAATGTAGACTGCGGGACGGGTATGATATATTTGGATATAGTGACTACACCTCCTTAAGCACTTTAATACATATACACTAATAATCTAAAGCCACACTAGTGTTGAACCAAACCTCAACCTTCACACGTAATAGTATCAAGCTCCCAATATCTTTAAGCACAAACAAGATGAGAACTACCACTGGAAATGAAGCAATTTTTTTTCTTTTCTAAGTTCTGATTTTATTTCTTTTCAAGCAAACTCATTTTTTTTTCTTCCAATTCCCTACAAGTGGCTTCACAATTTTCAAACAATATACCTTTCTCCTTTTTCTATAAATCCACTCAAAAACCTGACCATACCTCAACTTAGCTTTTATAAGCTCATAATAAATTCAAGTTCTCAAGAGAGGTAAAAGGTTCAAACAAATAGTCAATTCAAATAAAATGGATCAGGCTTGTAGTGTGGTTGCCAAAGAAGTAAGATTACAAGCTCAAAGGGGCCACTGGGATACACAATAGTTAGGCAGATAATAAAAATATAATTGGATCAACAAAGAAAGACCTATATCACTTCCTAGACTGGACAAGAATGCTATTTCACTTTGCAAACACACGGGGCAAGTTCTAGACATCAACTGACATGCACAGAATATCAATAAAATCTCACACACGCATTGGCACATAACTCACTTAGGACCGGATCTACCCGACTCTCTAGTCAAATTAATTAAGCAACATTAAAATCAACCAAATTCAAGCACTTATACATGAGTCAAGAACTGAGCTAGGCGTCACAACTAAGGCACTCACTACTGTCAAGGCATAACAAAGTCAAGAAAAGTCATCTCCATCTAATACCATAGAACAAGACTTCACTATTCCTAATAAAGAAAAACTAACTACACTCGGTTCAAGAAAAACCCTTGGAAAAGAACCGTGGCACAAAGAAAACCAAGGGAGAAATGTTATACTACCTAAGAAAAACAATATTATATTTTTTTTCAACTTTGATCCCTCAAGAAGATAGTCGAGGAAATCCATCGTCGGGAAAAATTAATTTTTCTTTCAAACAAAATTCAAGAAAACAAACATACGTGTACATATTTACATCCCTCACCACACACTTTAAATTGTGGCATGTCTCCGTGACACATAAATAAAAATCAAGAGGTAAAGGAAACTCCCCTAAATTTTTTCCGTTTTCAAGAACTTATGAACTCCGCCCCTAATTCTGAATCCATTTCTTATTTTTGCTCCTTCGGATTCTTCATAGAGCTTATTAGTCCAAATTCATCTGAGGATATTTTTAAGACCCATTCTTTTCTTTCTTTCTTGATCTCATCTTGAGCGGTGACTTGTTCCTATAGGATGATTCTCAATGTGTTTCTTCATTCTTTTGCAGGATTTTTCCGTGCATCTTCCTGTAAATCCCCAAAGATAAAATCCACATGATTAACGTCAGAATAAGAAAACAAAGAAGAAAGGTCAAGTGAATATTTTTGTGGTATGTCCAAGACCATTTGTTTCTCATTCTCTTATGCTAAAGGTTGTAAATGTGGAAAAGTGGATGGGAGTATGAACTCTTCTTTTGTTGCTTCACAATCAACCAAAACCTTATCTTCAGTCATCTCAATTGAATCAGAGTGTTCTTGTAGAGTGACAAGTTCTCTCTGGGGATATTCATCCTCTTGGGTAGGCTCATCTCACAGGGTATCTCCTCCATATATTCACCATCACAATGCAATGAGCTTTCTGAAAGTATATTTACTATTTGACTCACTTGTGTTGTTAGGTTCTTAATAGCTTCAGCATTTTGTATAAGTCCTTCTTGAGGTGGTTGTCTCACTAAACTTTTATTTTAGTCATAATAAGGGCATTTATCCCAACCAAAGTTAAAATTTGTGCCCATATGAAACGTCATACCTGTATGGACTAAAAAATGAGTGAGACTTTTCAAAAGATAAATCATAGGAGGGATACTTACCTCCTTGACAGCCAACCCAATGGTGATTTTCCCTACATTTATAACAAATTGCAAACTTGTGATAGTATTCAGCTGCTAACTCTGCAATTGTTTTCTTAGGTTGGTTGTACTCCATCTCCGCAGCATTTACAGTTCAATATCAGGAATATTTTCTTGAAGATTTCTCCCTGGCACTTGTCGGGTGCTAAAAAAATCTTAAAGACCAGTTAACTAAAAAAGGAAAAAAACAAAAGAAAATTCCTAAATTACCACCAAAAATAATTTTGAACACTATTGATTGCCAATCCCCGGCAATGATGCTAATTCAATACGGGAGGTCTGAAGCTTAACATTCTTTGATTATAGACTGGTCTGGCATAATCATCTAATGCTCTACCTAGCCTGGGTACCATATTTTCGAACTGATCTTCAACCAAGTGTCGGTTTAGATAGAGTCTTCGACCCCCATCATCTTCGATAGTCTCCTCGGCAACTCTACGGGCTGCCTCAGCAACTGTCTGTGTGGCTGCTTCCTGTTGGGCTGCTTCCCGTGCAACCAAATCAACTACCTACTCACTGTTGTTAGCCATTTCTCTTGGATTGAAGATTGCCCCAAGAATGTTGGTGAGTTCTTTCTCTTTTCTCAGTTGTCGCAGGTATTTTTCTAACTCCGGTTTGCAAGGTGTTACTTATTTTGAAGAAGACCGAGTCATACACCAACGAACATAACCTGTTGCCTGCACACGAAAGAGAAGACCGTGAAGACTAAAATAAAATAGATTCCTGAATTAGCACCAAAAACTATTTTGAACACTATTGATTGTCAATCCTCGGCAACAACGCCAAAATTTGACGAGCGCAAAACACAATACGAAATTGATGCTCGCTAGTCAAAGATAGTATAGATTAATTATCGTCTCCAAAGGGGGATTTAAACAATGCTCACGTAATTTTTAGCTTAACGCTATTCAAGATGATTAACACTTTGGTTGGGATGATTAATAACTAAAATTAACTATTAAACTAAAATAATTAAAAACTGATCACAGAAAGACAAGAGTTGAGCAACACCGAAATATCAATGGGAGAAATAAGGGTCATGACAGGATAGGTGCAAGATAGCTAACTGGGATCTAATTCTAGTTCAATTCACTCTAAATTTCTAATTATTCTCACAATTCACTCGATGATTAGTTCAAACGTGTAGTCAAGACTCCTCTCTCGATTAAATCTTAACTCTACGAGGTGAACTAATATAAGCATTGTGAACATATGCAAGCATGCATGAATGGATTAGTCTTCAGGAAAACATCTCTCGAATATTCTCCAAACTTGATTTAATCAACAATTTAACAAGCTCTTTCGATTACTTAAAATAATCACTAAATTAAACCAAACAAAATAATGCAAAGATCATCACCAAAATATTCCTCTTTCGATTGAATAAAGTTGCAATCAATTCAAAGCTCCATTAACGAATTCAAGCAAAGAACTAGAATTAAAATACCAAAATATCAATCAAAACACCATATATGTCAAACCCTAAGGTAAACTACTATATATTCATGGAGAAGTTCATCACAAATAAAGTTGAACAATAAGAAAACATGAATTCAGTCCAAACTCGGGTGTTGGGTTAAGGAAAGAATGATGAATCCTTGTGCTTTGAGTCTCCAGTGCTCTTTTAATCTTTCGTAAGTCAAAAGTCCCCTTAAAAATGTGTTTCCAGTACTTTTATACCAAGTAGGAACGAACCCGGACGAAACTAATCTTTTTAGCCGAAGTGGGAAAACCTGCAAACTTTTTACACTCCATGTGTCGCACCATGCGTCGCATTAGTGTAATATACTCAGTTTCAATCTCTCTGAACTCTGCTTGTCTGACAGACTTTTGTACTAATGGATCGCACTATGCCACACGTTATGCGTCGCATTAGTATATTTTTCTGTCAGACCCAAAAACTCCAAGTCTCCGAACTTCTCGAATTTCTGATGAACTTTTGTACTATTACCACGCTTAATGCCACGCCTTATGCGATGCACTAGTACATTTTGCTCTAGCCCGTACGCTTTCTTCCAACTTTCGTATGCAACGCCGGTCCACGAGCCACGGATGCGATCTCGGTTTAACTGGCTTTTACTTAGACTTCAAAGCTCCAAATTATTTGATTTATCTACAATTTATATTTTTAACTCGAAATCTTTCCTGCAAGGCATAAAAAATATAATAAGTGCAAATCACCGCCCTTTAAGCTCGAACACACGTAAAATACAGTAATTAGAGTGTAAACTACGACTGAACTATGGGTTTCTAGCCTACCATAAATGGTTTCCCTCACACAAAGTTAGGCAAGATACATACTTCAAAAGCCTTCAATCAATACTCTAAAATATCTTTTCCTTTATAATTCACCTCCGCTCGGCTCAAAACTAACAAAAATCGACTTACTAACATCAAATAATGCAAGAGAAATTAATTCCAAACAAAAGTCAACTCCGGGCCCGCCCGGTCAAAACCCGGGTCCAAGAGTAGATTCCGACTTCCATAACCCAACGAGTCTATACATGTGTTTTGTTTCAAAATCCGAGTCCAAATCGACTTTCAAAACTCAAATTCTCATTTTTAAGAACATAGACAGTTTATCAAAAGTTTCACTTTGATTCTCATAATTTAGATGTTAAATCTCATATATAATCATGTAAAATGGTTGAAAATTGATCAAAATCACGTATTGTAGATGAAAATCCCTCTCTAAATCGCCTCCCACCGAATCTAGGGTTCAAAGATATGAAAATGAGACTAAAATCCCGTCCCTCAGCTTTTATGTCCAGTTGCAGGTGTCGCAAATGTGACCTGGGGTTCGCAATTGCAAGCCTCGCAAATGCGAAGAGTGATTCGCAAAAGCGATTGTCCTCACAGTCCTGCTAACGTCGCAATGCGATATTAAGTTCACAAATTCGAACCAAGGACACTTCGCAAAAGCGACCTTCCTGATCGCAAATGCGAACAAGCTCACCCATGCCCCTCATCGCAAATGCGAACACTGGGTTCGCAATTGTGAACCTAGTAGACTCCTGCCATTCTCACAAATGCAACCTCCTACCTCGCAAATGCGTGGGTCGCAAAGGTGAACAAATTCTCGCATTTGCGAGACCTGCAGCACTTGTTCAAAACCAGTAAAACTAAAACTCTTTCAAACACTTCGGAACGCGTCCGAAACTCACCCAAATCCCTCAGGGCTCCAAACCAAACATCAATACTAGTCTGAAAATATAACATGAACTCGCTCGCGCAATCAAATCATCAAAATAACATCTGAAACAATCAGACCTCCAAAAAACATGAAATCAATGAAACTCAAGAACTTCTAAAAACACAACTGTACGTTCGATTGCTATCAAATCAACTCGGAATGACACCAAACTTTGCGGACAAGTTCCAAATGACAAAATGGACCCATTTCAAGTCCTAAAACAAAAATCCAAACACAATCGCTGTGAAGTCAACCTACGGTTAAACTTCTAAACCTCAAGTTGTCAATCAAAACAACACAAATCAACCTATAGACATTCGAGTTCGATTTCGGGCATATGCCCAAGTCCAAAATCATGATACGAATCTATCGGAGCCATCAAAATATCGTTCCAAGGTTATTTTCACAAAAGTCAAACCTCGGTTAACATTTTCAATTTAAGGTTCGTATGTGAGAATCACTCATCAAAATAGATCCCGAAACATCCGAAAATCGAATATGCCCATACACGCAAGTCATTACACACAATATGAAGCCACTCAAGACCTCGAACCACTGAACCGAACCTTAAAGCTCAAAATGACTAGTCGAATCATTACACCCCTACACCGACATACTGCGGTAATTGGCGCATTAACAAGTCCCTTAGCTCGAATTAAGTTCCACTTGACTACCCATCACCTCATGATGGGCTTATATGGTGATTCCACTGGCTTTAGCTCTTTCTTGCGTGCATGCATCTCCAAGTAATTAGTAAAGGTAGTAAATTGAGCGTCATGGTATCTTCCCGCCATTTTCATACTCGTCTACCCCGAATCATAAGCTCTGATATAAGTTGTTAGGCCATCAGTCCAAAGATACTTTTAACATAGTGTGATACTGTTCGTTTTTTTTCTTTTTCAAAAGGCCTCACTTCATTTAAGAATATCCCTACATGTTATATACAGTGGCGGATCCAGGATTTTGTACAAGCGAGTTCAGTCAGAGATCGCGGAAGTCAAATGTATGCACCAATAAACACCATTTGCGCACTACTCTTTTTTTTCCTTCAAAATGAAGTCATTTATTTTTGAAAAAAATAATTGGGAAATTTTTTTAAAAAAAGAAAAGAAAATCTATTTACTTTAAATTTTGAAAATTTAAATCATCAAATTTTATTTTAGAAAATTAAGCAATTTTAACCAAAAAGTGTTTAACCAACTTAAAAATCATACTATAACCCTAAGAAATTTAACGTACAAAAGTTACAAACAAAAAGACACGCAAAAAAATATTTTAAACTACTAATTTATACATAATAATTAAAGAAAATGATATTGTACACCAACATAAAATTTTGAGTATAACACAAATTAACAATTTTAATATAAACTAATCAAAATTAAATTAAAAGATTACAAGTAATTTAGATAAAGCACTCTCATTCTTTTAGCAAAACTGCAACGACCCGGCCGGTCGTTTTTGAAATTTACGCCCCGATCCCCTATTAACTGTTTCACCCAAGCTTATTTCTGCTATTTTGATTTGCCGGGATGTTCGGTTTTGAGTTTCGGAGAGTTTTGGGACACTTAGTCCCTAAATGAGAGCTTAAGTGTTGGAAAACCGACCATAGTCAGAACAGTGTGAAGACGGCCTCGGAACGGAAATTCGATGGCTCCGTTAGCTTTGTTAGATGATTTCGGGGTTGGGAGCGTGTTCGGAATGTATTTTGGAGGTCCGTAGCTAATTTAGGCTTGAAATGCTGAAGTTTGAATTTTTGAAGTTTCCGGTCCGATAGTGAGATTTTGATGCGAGGGTCGGAATGGAATTCCAGAAGTTGCAGTAGATCCGTCATATCATTTGGGATGTGTGTGCAGAATTTCAGGTCATTCGGACGTGTTTTGGTTAGGTTTTTTATCTAAACCGTATTTTTAGGGAATTTAGAGTTCTTAGGCTTAAATCCTTGATTAATTCGAGTTTCCGATGTTGTTTTAGGTGGTTTAAGGATTGGTACCAGTTTTCATGAGGTATTAGGTGTTATTGGTACTTTTGGTTGAGGTCCTGGGGGCCTCGAGATGATTTCAGACGATTGACGGGAAGATTTTTTAAAGTTGAGAGATTGCAGACTTTGCTGCTTCTGATATTTTCGCATCTACGGTTTGGGGGCCGCAGATGTGGTGCCGCAGATGCGGCTAGTGGTACCGCAGATGCGGATTTTTGGGTGTCCTTCAGGTTCCGCAGATGCGGAAGTTTCACCGCAGAAGCGGTTTCGCATCTGCGGAAGAAGAACCGCAGATGCGGCTCCTGGCCTTCTTAATGAAAGTCGCAGATGCGACAAATGGTCCACAGAAGCGGGACCGCAGATGCAGTCCCTTGACCGCAGAAGCGGAAATCTCTAGGCAGAAATATGAAATTCGAGGGTTTAGTTTCAAAAGTTAGAAAAATCAAATTGGAGCTCGGGAGAGGGCGATTCTGAGAGGGATTTGAAGAGGAGATCATTGGGTAATGTTTCTTTAACCCTTTCTAGTTATATTCCATCAACCTTAGGTTAATTTCATCATTTGATTTTGGAATTTTGGTGGAAATTGGGGGAAAAGTTGTTAGACCTTTAATTGAGGATTTGAGGGCTCATTTGGACTCCGATTTCCGTGTTCTTGTTATGTATAGACTCGTGAGAGTACGAGGGTGCTGAAAGTGTTAAATTCATCCGATTCTGAGACGTTGGCCTGAGGGGCGTTTTGGTCAATTTACATAACTTCGCGTATTAGCTTTGAATTAAATTGTAGAGTCAGTTTCTTGAGATGTTATTTACGATATGTAATTGAATTGAATAGATTTGGGCCATTTGGTGTCGGATACTCATGGCAAAAGCGTGGTTTCTAGTTGATTTTGGAGTCGGTTCGAGGTAAGTGGCTTGTCTAACCTTGTGTGTGGGACTTTTCCCCTTAGGATTGATATTGTGTTAGTTGAAATGCCTCGTGCGTGAGGTGACGAGCGCGCACTTGTGCTAATTGTTGAAAATCCGGTTTTACTTTAAGTATTTCAACTGAGTTCTTTTCTTACTTGTTATATTCTACTTGCAACATCGCATGTGTTAGTTTAGAAAAACATGTTTAGTTGATTTAATTGCCCATTTGCTTAAACCGCCTTAACTGCATTACGTGAAGCATGTTAGGCTAGAATTAACTGTCTACTTGTTATGGACTTAGTATTTATTTCGATATTCTTGAGTTGCTGCTGTGTGTTTTAAATTGGGACTACGGAACGGTATTCCGGGAGATCCCCCTGCACTTTATTTTGGGACTACGGGACGGTATCCCGAGAGCTCCCCTGTATGTTTACTTTGGGACTACGGAATTGCATTCCGGGAGATCCCCCTGCACATTTATGAGTTGCACTATGGGACTTCACCCGGGAGATCCACTGGACATGATATTTATATTTGGGGACTACAGGACGGTATCCTGGGAGATCCCCGGTTGTTATCTCGGAACTGAGTTATGTTCTTTCACAGTGTTTTGCTTGCCTTGTAATAGTTGTTGTTGTCCTTTATATCATGTGTTATTAAATTACACTGTCATTTCACACTGTTAAACCCGTATCTTATTTAACCTCAGTAGGGCCCTGACCTTCCTCGTCACTACCCAACCGAGGTTAGGCTTGGCACTAACTGAGTACCGCTGTGGTGTACTCATGCCCTTTCTGTGCATGTTTTTCATGTGCAGATCCAGGTACTGCTACACAGACTTACCACCCTTGAGGCAGGGAGCATTTCGGAGACTTCGAGGTACATCTGCCGCGTCCGCAGACCGAAGAGTCTCCTTCTTTATTCTATTTGTAGTGTTAGCCCTTCTATCGCACTATTGATGTCGATGTTCCTGGAGATTAGAGCACTTTACTGTATTCTTCATAGCTTGTGTTCCCGTGAGTTTCCGGGTTTTGGGATAGTAATGTAGGATGCTGTGATGTGGAGTTGTATATGCCGAGCGGCATTTTATATACTGTTTCTCCTTTAAATGGTTTAGTTTTGACTATTGTTCCGCAAGTTAGTTATGTTTCCGCATTGTTAGGCTTACCTAGTCGTAGAGACTAGGCGCCATCACGACATGTTCACGGTGGGTGAACTGGGGTCGTGACAAGTTGGTATCAGAGCTCTAGGTTCATAGGAGTCACAGAACACAGGCCAGTTTATTAGAGTCTCGCTGATCGGTACGGAGACGTCTGTACTTATCTACGGGAGGCTATGTAATTGTTAGGAAAATTCTACTTCATTTGATTTCCTTGTCGTGCGAGATTCTTGATATCACAATTAAACTTCTGTCTTTCTATTCTCTCACAGATGGTGAGGACACGCGCTACCCGAGAGGATCAGGCACCCGCGCCCCCTACTGCAGCCATCAGAGGCCGGGGCTGGGGTAGAGGCCGAGGAGGCGCTCGTGGTGCAGCCAGAGCACCCGCGCGAGCTGCCGCCGAGGTACCACCAGCAGTACCAGCCGGAGTCCAGACACCTAATACGTCTGCCAGTACTACTCCAGCACTCCAGGACACTTTGGCATAGTTCATGAGTATGTACACCACTTTGGCTCAGGCAGGGTTGCTTCCCCTTGCTGCAGCCACATCCCAGGCCGGGGGAGGAGTACGGACTCCCACCGCCCGCACTCCTGAGCAGCGAGTGCATGTTGAGCAGGCCCCAGAGGTTATACCTGCGCCGCCTGCAGTACCAGTTCAGCCCGAGGATAGGGCAGCGGCTTCAGAGGATGAGCAGCGGAGACTTGAGAGGTTCAAGAAATATGATCCACCGGTATTCAGTGGGTTCGCATCAGAGGATGCCTTGGGATTTTTGGAGGAGTGCTACCGTATTCTCCGCACAATGGGCATATCAGGATCGAGCGGGGTTTCCTTCACTACCTTTCAGCTTCGAGGAGCCGCCTATCAGTGGTGGCGTGCTTATGAGTTAGACAGTCCGGATGAGGCAGCTTCCCTGACTTGGGCTCAGTTTTCAGACATGTTCACGAGGGAGTATGTTCCCCAGAGTCTTAGGGATGCTTGGCGCACGGAGTTTGAGCGTTTGCGCCAGGGTACTATGACTGTCTCGGAGTATGCTGTCCGCTACATTGACTTGGCTAGACATGCCCCAGCTTTGGTTTCTTCAGTCCACGAGAAGGTTCGCCGGTTCATTGAGAGGCTTATTCCCAGCATCAGATCTAGCATGGCTCGTGAGTTAGAGACGGTTGTGTCTTATCAGCAGGCGGTGAGCATTGCTAGGAGGATTGAGGGTATGCATGCTAGGGACAGGGAGGAGAGGGAGGTCAAGAGGTCTCGAGAGTCGGGCCATTTTTCTGGTGCCCGTGCCCCAGCTGCAGGTTGTCATGGTAGGGGTCATATGGTTCGCCCCGTTCATTCAGCTCTTCCTGAAGCCAGTGATATTCCAGCTCCACCTAGGCCTCAGGAGCCTTATTATGCACCTCCAATCTCTAGTGCACCTCCTGCACGAGGTGCTTCCACTAGACAGTCCAGTAGACCTGGCCCGAGCCAGTCACAGCCGCCACGTCCTCCCAGAGCTTGTTTTGAGTGTGGTGACACACGCCACATAGTGAGAGATTGCCCCAGACTCAGGAGGGGTGCACCTTCGCAGACCCCTCAGCCACAACAGGCCTCACAGAGCTCTCAGGATATGGTTCCAGCACCAGGTGCCACTCCACCGGCCCAGCCAGCCAGAGGTAGAGGTCGGGGAGGTAGAGGTCGCCCTCGAGGGGGAGTCCAGGCCAGATATTATGTTCTTCCAGGCCGTACTGAGGCCGCCGCCTCTGATTCTGTCATCACAGGTACTATCTTGGTTTGTCACAAAGATGCATCGATTCTATTCGATCCAGGCTCCACTTACTCTTATGTGTCTTCTTACTTTGCTCCATATTTGGGGGTACCTCGGGATTCCTTTGAGTTTCCCCCAGTTTTATGTTTTCCACGTCCTATCGGGTAGAT
>NW_017671586.1:195629-265310 GCF_001879085.1 Nicotiana attenuata
AGATGCGGCTAGTGGTACCGCAGATGCGGATTTTTGGGTGTCCTTCAGGTTCCGCAGATGCGGAAGTTTCACTGCAGAAGCGGTTTCGCATCTGTGGAAGAAGAACCGCAGATGCGGCTCCTGGCCTTCTTAATGAAAGTCGCAGATGCGACAAATGGTCCACAGAAGCGGGACTGCAGATGCGGTCCCTTGACCGCAGAAGCGGAAATCTCTGGGCAGAAATATGAAATTCGAGGGTTTAGTTTCAAAAGTTAGAAAAATCAAATTGGAGCTCGGGAGAGGGCAATTCTGAGAGGGATTTGAAGAGGAGATCATTGGGTAACGTTTCTTTAACCCTTTCTAGTTATATTCCATCAACCTTAGGTTAATTTCATCATTTGATTTTGGAATTTTGGTGGAAATTGGGGGAAAAGTTGTTAGACCTTTAATTGAGGATTTGAGGGCTCATTTGGACTCCGATTTCTGTGTTCTTGTTATGTATAGACTCGTGAGAGTACGAGGGTGCTGAAAATATTAAATTCATGTGATTCCGAGACGTTGTCCTGTGGGGCATTTTGGTCATTTTACATACTTCGCGTATTAGCTTTGAATTAAATTATAGAATCAGTTGCTTGAGATGTTATTTACGATATGTAATTGAATTGAATAGATTTGGGCCATTTGGAGTCGGGTACTCGTGGCAAAAGCGTGGTTTCTAGTTGATTTTGGAGCCGGTTCGAGGTAAGTGGCTTGTCTAACCTTGTGCGGGAGACTTTTCCCCTTAGGATTGATATTGTGTTAGTTGAAATGCCTCGTGCGTGAGATGACGAGCGCGCACTTGTGCTAGTTGTTGAAAATCCGATTTTACTTTAAGTATTTCGACTGAGTTCTTTTCTTACTTGTTCTATTCTACTTGCAACATAGCATGTGATAGTTTAGAAAAGCATGTTTAGTTGATTTAATTGCCCATTTGCTTAAACCGCCTTAATTGCATTACGTGAAGCATGTTAGGCTAGAATTAACTGTCTACTTGTTACGGACTTAGTATTTATTTCGATATTCTTGAGCTGCTGCTGTGTGTTTTAAATTGGGACTACGGAACGATATTCCGGGAGATCCCCCTGCACTTTATTTTGGGACTACGGGACGGTATCCCGGGAGCTCCCCTGTATGTTTACTTTGGGACTACGGAATTGCATTTCGGGAGATCCCTCTGCACATTTATGAGTTGGACTACGGGACTGCACCCGGGAGATCCACTGGACATGATATTTATATTTGGGGACTACAGGACGGTATCCTGGGAGATCCCCGGTTGTTATCTCGGAACTGAGTTATGTTCTTTCACAGTGTTTTGCTTGCCTTGTGATAGTTGTTGTTGTCCTTTATATCATGTGTTATTAAATTACACTGTCATTTCACACTGTTAAACCTGTATCTTATTTAACCTCAGTAGGGCCCTGACCTTCCTCATCACTACCCAACCGAGGTTATGCTTGGCACTTACTGAGTACCACTGTGGTGTACTCATGCCCTTTCTGCGCATGTTTTCCATGTGCAGATCCAGGTACTGCTGCACAGACTTACCACCCTTGAGGCAGGGAGCATTTCGGAGACTTCGAGGTACATCTGCCGCGTCCGCAGACCGAAGAGTCTCCTTCCTTACTCTATCTGTAGTGTTAGCCCTTCTATCGCACTATTGATGTAGATGTTCCTGGAGATTAGAGCACTTTACTGTATTCTTCATAGCTTGTGTTCCCGTGAGTTTCCGAGTTTTGGGATAGTAATGTAGGATGCTGTGATGTGGAGTTGTATATGCCGAGCGGCATTTTATATATTGTTTCTCCTTTAAATGGTTTGGTTTTGACTATTATTCCGCAAGTTAGTTATGTTTCCGCATTGTTAGGCTTACTTAGTCGTAGAGACTAGGCGCCATCACGACATGTTCACGGTGGGTGAATTGGGGTCGTGACAAAAACTTATGAAAAAGAGAACCAAAATTCATTTTGTAGAAAGGTTAAAATTTTTTGAAGTAAAATGGAGTTTAATAAAAATAGCAAGGAATCAAAAAGAGAAGTAGAAAAACAAAGACAAGAAGAAGGCAACAATAAGTAAAATAATATACTCCTACTTCAATATACGCGTTTGCAAAAGGGGCAAAGCTATATTAAAAAAAATGTTTCAATTCATTGTTTTAGCAAAGGTTCAAACTTCCAACCCTGGACGTAGTATGAACCTACTTGACCATTGCTCTGCAACTTCTGTTTGTGACAAGTGGGTTCAAACACTTTAATATTTATTCGTTTCTGTTTTTTTTGATGAATTTTTCAAGTAAAAATAATTAATTTTTTCGATGAAGCGAGTTCAACTGAACCCCTTCGTACAAGGTGGGTCCGCCCTTGGTTATATGTAACTTCTTTTTCTTTATAACTACAAATATGATACTTTATTTGCAATTTTGCATACCTAAAATGTACCTTACGTTTCTAATAAAAAGGTTATATTCACAACTTGAACGTGAAATATACTATTGCACAATGACAACTCTAATTTGTCCTTTTTAAACTCTGACAAAAAAGGAAATTTATATAGGGAGGGGAAGGAGCTTGCTGGGAATTTACAAAGATGTTAAGTCAACATCAGGTTTGTGTATCTTCAAAGAAACTTACGATAGCTAGAGACATTTTGCTATTATTATAGCATCTTTGGATTCTTATCTATGTTTTAGCGACAAACGGCCAATCTTCTAGCGCCACATCAAGAGCAATTATCATGGAAAGCAAGTTGTTTCACTAGATTCTTATCCATATTCGGTCTTGATAATTTTAACATTTGCTAATTGCGACTTTTAGTTAACTCATTGTAAAGATAACAACATTTTATAATCTTAGCTAGCTAGAAAATTTCATCAAGCTATATTTGGAACTAATCATAAAATTTTCGAGCCAAAAAAGTACCAAGAATGTTATATGTGTGAGCGTTATTGTGTTAAAACACAAAATCAGAAAAGAAAACTGTTAGAAGAATTAAAAAAATCTGGAAAATAGTAGAAAATCAGAAATATTCCGAGTCCACAAGCTTCTTGCGTGTCCTTAAGGAATTTTAACCCCCTCACAAGTTGCCAAGGTAATGGATTAAATCCTCCCAGGATAAAACGGAATAAACCTTCCTGCAACAGTGGCAATACAAACTGCAGGATCCCAACGAACTCAAAGAACGGAGCAAAATCACACTTATGAGAGAACTGCGAATTAGGATGCAGTATATTCAGAAAGAAAGAAGTTCTGGAGTATTTTTCGTGTGTAGAAAATGGAGCCTTGCCTCAGAATTTATAGGCAATTATCAGAAGAGGTGCCTTTTCAGAAGAATACGCTGCCTGCCGCGGTCGCGGCAGAACCGCGGTCAGAGAGGCTCTCTGAATCAGCCTGCCGCGGTTCTACCGCGGTCACGGCAGAACCGCGGTCAAAGAGGCCCTCTGAACCTTCAGCCGGGTTCTGGCGTATTTTCAGCAGTGATTTGGCATTTAATTAATTATTAAATAATTAAATAAATTTTGTCCAATAATAATCTTATCCAAATCCAAAGCCGAGCGAGCGACGACGACGGCGCGAGGGTTCATTCTCTTCAACTCCTTTTAAGAGTTTTAAGAAGTGATTCTATATATAAGCACACAAATGTGGTTGTCCTCACCAATGAGGGACAAAGTGCAAGACAAAAGTTCACTTCTTCAAATTTTCAATTTCCCTCCATTTTATTTCCCTCCATTTCCAATTCACACTTCTTCTACTTTAAAGTCCAATGGCTTAAAGTCCAACAATATGTAGGAGTATTTATTGATTTATGTGCATGTGTTTATATACTTCACTGCGGGCAAGTCAGAGGATAGCTTTTCTTCAACCCCAAATCCCAACTATAAGGAAAAGGTGAAAAGCTACTAATCTCGTCCCTTTTTATTTGATAAAACTAATATTTAAGGTGTCAAATAAATTTATCTTTGATTACAATTTTTTCAAACATGTCTTAAATATTTAAAATTATTACTCCATCCGTTTCACTTTATTTGAACCTATTTCCTTTTTGGTTCTTTTCAAAAAGAATGATCCCTTTCTAAATTTGGAAACAATTTAACTTAAACTTACAATTCTATCATTAATGCCTTTATAACCACACAAATACTCTGGCCCCTTTTTGACTTGTTTAAGACCACAAATTCCAAAAGTCTTCATTTTTTCTTAAATTTCGCGCCCAGTCAAACAGGCTCACATAAATTGGAACGGAAGGAATAACTGTTATTACATATGGTATTTTATGTAATTTTTGTATATGCAAAATTTGTTCCAAATTTTTGAAGAATTTATGCTTGAGTTCATATAAAAAATTAGGCACTTTCTTATAATTCGTACTTCTTCACATAAAATATAATGGAAAAAATAAATAAAGAAGCATCTGTTTGGCGTATATTTTCTCTTATTTTAAGAACATCTCTGTTAAGTAAGCCCAATAATATTCAATTTGTTGAATTAGATCATTTCCAAAGTCATAAAGGAATTGATGTTCTAGCAATTTGAGCCTAGAGTTATCCCGTTGGAATCAATAAAAGCGTATTTGATGTTAAAATTGAGGGGGAAAAAAACATTTGAAAGTTAGTATAATGTGCAAAAATTGGTCTGCTAACTGGCCTGCTAGCTTGACCACTTAGGACCTTTTTAGTTGTATTAGGCCTGCCTGCAATAGGAGAAATGGTCAAGTAAATGGTGGTCCTTACATAATGATATTGATATAGATGGTGCGATACCAACTAGATGATAGGATTAAGAAACGATAATGACTAGGCTTTAGTCCTATGGTCCTTACACGGAAATATTCAGTAAATCCAAAGGTTACCATGTGAATCTTAGTCAGAAAATCCAAAGGGTACGATGTGAAATCTTAGTAACACATTGTTGGTCATTGGAGCATGAGTAACACATTAATCGTTTTAGTTATGGTAATTAAATTGGCCTCAAGGTCATCTTTATGAAAATATCAAAATTAGAGCAAGGTAGTAACTTAACCTGTATATGTACTCGAACATGATCAAGGTTAAACCAAAAATCGGACAGGAAATTGTATCCAATGACCTTAAAAATGGATGATCTTAATTTTTTGACTCCTGCTCACCCTATGGGAAAATCTTTAAGGTCATAAGTCAAAAGTGTCACCCATGTGACAGGCAAGGGGCAACACTTGTTAAACTTAGGACTAGCGAAATATATAAAAAAAATAAAAAAAAAATAAAAAAAAAACCAAGAACGGCACCCAAAAGGCTCTCTTTGTGCAAATCACCAAAAAATGGGCAAGAAGTGTGTCAAACAGTTTAGGTAGGCCTAATTCCGTATTTGGGCCTATTCAAAATTTGGTAAGCTATCCAGTCTGTTATATACGGGAGAAATTCAAAAATAGGCAGATTTACCACTGGTCGTTGAAAAATAGCCAAGTTTCAAAAGTCATCGAAATTTAGCCACTTTAAATCTGAGCGAAAACACTGTTCAAAATCCGGAAAAATACGCCCGCAAATTTTACGGGAGTTCCAGCATAAGTATGCTTGAACTCCCGTAAATTTTACGGGAGTTCCAGGATAACTATGCTGGAACTCCCGCAAATTTTACGGGAGTTCCAGCAAGTATAATTGTCCAGTATAATATACTGGAGTTTGGAGCACTGGTGCTCCAGTCTCCCGCAAATTTTACAGGAGTTAGCAAAGTATACCGGTCCAGCATAATATGCTGGAGTTCGTACACAAATGCACCAGAACTCCCGTATATTATACTGGACCGGTCCCTGTTGCAGCAAAATAGTGACTATTTTTCATTGACTTGATAAACGCTGGCTATTTTTCATTGACTAGTGGCTATACCATGATATTTTAACGTTAGTATACTGAAGCTTTTTTTGGATCTGCACAAGCCATGTGCATTACGAAATTTCGTTTCATGTTTCTGTCCTCTGTCTCTCTGTTTTCTTTTTCCCAGTGATTTTGTTTATGTCCTTCATTTTTGTCAAAAGAGAGACAGATAGGAATTTAAGTAGGCGCTTGAACATAAAAATTACTAAAAGAATAGTATTTGAAGTTAATTTGAAAATAATATTTGATATTTGAAATTGTGTTTGGACATGCACTTCACTTAAAAAAATATTGCAGTTCTGTGAATGAATTGAAAAACTTATAAAATTTCATGGACATGTACAACTTTTTTTTATGGACAAACAGGTCCTAAGTATCTAAAATTTATGTGGAAAAAGACTCAAATAGCAGAAAGGACAAGAAATCATTACAGGTTCGAGCACAGTTTCCAACAATTACAAGACATGATAACTAACATGAGGTTGGAAGTCCATCACGAGCTACCTAGGTTACTCGGAGGTTGTACTCGAAGGGGTAGTTTGATATGAGGTATAAGAAGGTATAAGGGTGGTATACAAATTTAATATCACATTAATACTCTGTTTGGTTAGCAAACCAGGTATAAGTTATCTCGGTGTTAATTTTAACACTGGGATAACTTATACCTTACAGAAGGTGGGGTAATTAGCACCGGTATAACTTATACCTTCTTTTTAGAAATTATGCAATTGTCATTCTTAATACAAAATACCAAACTATGAATAAACAACAATCATAGCATAACAAATCCTAGCATAACTTATCCCAATATAACTTATATCGGCATAACTTATGCCGGTATAAATCATATTCCAACCAAACGATCCCTAAATGGATTAGTTATGTGTGGATGCCAACTGATTATAGCCACCGAAATTGCAACAATTAGATGGGCAAAACGCAAAACTATAGCTTCTTATTAGCCAAGGTTGTAGCGTAAGATAGTTTGTTATTTTGGCGTTGGAAGTGGGATTGTTTCCACATCGGAAGAGAGAAGTTAGAGCCTTTTAAACACTTGTCCCTTTCATGTCTTTGATTTAGGACATGTACTTTCAAGTGTGTGCAATTAAGTATACTATATATTTATATATTATATAATCTATGATTTGGACTTAGGCTTGGGCACGGTTAATGCTATGCTACTTAATGCATATTTGCCACAGTGCCTTCAAAAAGTATGCATGTTTCACCTTTTGAGCTTTGGAATAGTAGAAAATCAAATTTAAATTATTTTAAAGTGTGAGTGTCTATATCCTATTATAGAGTACCTGGCCATCAAAGAACAAAATTGGATCCTAGAGGTATTAAAAGTGTTTTTGTAAGGTATGCACAACACTCCAAAACATATAGACTGCTAGATCTAGAATCTAATATCATTATAGAATCTATACATGTTGAATTTATTGAAAATAGATTTATAAATGACAATGTTGATGAAATAACTGAAGTAAATGGAAAAAGTATTGATGCAAATAAATTGTCACTTTATGAAATTATTACAAAGAAAGAAGTGATGATATGCAAAATAGAACCAAGGAAAAGCCAAAGAATAAGAAAAGAAAAACATCTTGGTTCTGATTTTATTTCTTCACAGTCTATAGTATTTCTTGTTGAAGGAGATAGGACAAATGTTTGTAATCAAATTCCTATTGTATTGAATGTTGAAGAAGACCCAAAGACGTTTCAAGAAGCAATCTTCTAGAGACGCTGCCTTTTGGAAAGAGGCCATTAATGATGAAATGGACTCAATTATATCCAACAACACTTGGGCTTTAGTTGGTCTTCCTCTTGGATCAAAGCCTATAGGTTGTAAATGGGTCTTTAGAAGAAAATACAATACAGATGATTCTGTCCAAACTTTCAAAGCAAGATTAGTTGCAACTCTAAATCATGGACAGGGTAATTCTTCTCATGAATCTTTAGCTGCCGTGATGCATATGCAATCACCCTGCCATCTTGCATCAATACCGCACCAAGTCCAATACGAGATGCATCACAATATACCGTATAAGATCCTGATCATATGGGCAACACCAACACTGGCGCCGTAGTCAAAGCAGTCTTGAGCTTCTGAAAGTTCGCCTCACACTCGTCTTACCATCTGAACAAGGCACCCTTCTGGGTCAACCTGGTCAATGGGGCTGGTATAGATGAAAACCCCTCCACAAACCGACGGTAATATCTCGCTAAACCTAAGAAACTCCGGATCTCAATTGCTGATGTGGGTCTAGGCCAGTTCTGAACTACCTCAATCTTCTTAGTATCCACCTGAATGCCCTCAATTGATACAACGTGCCCCAAGAAAGCAACTAAACTCAACCAAAACTCGTATTTTGAAAACTTAGCATATAACTGGATGTCTCTCAAAGTCTGAAGTGCGATCCGAAGATGCTGCTCATGCTCCTCTCGACTACGGGAGTAGATCAAGATATCATCAATAAACACGATCACAAAGGAATCCAAATAAGGCTTGAACACCCTATTCATCAAATCCATGAATGTTGATGGGGCATTTGTCAGTCCAAATGGCATCACTAGAAACTCATAATGCCCGTACCGACTCCAAAAAGTTGTCTTAGGGATATCGGATGCCCTAATCCTCAACTGATGGTAGCTAGACCTCAACTCAATTTTTGAAAACACCTTGGCACCCTGAAGATGATCAAATAAATCATCAATCTTTGGCAATGGATACTTGTTCTTGATGGTGAATTTGTTCAATTGCCTATAATCTATGCACATCCTCATCGATCCATCCTTCTTCTTCACAAACAACACATGCGCACCCCAGGATGAGACACTAGGTCTAATGAAGCCCTTATCAAGTAAATCTTGCAACTGTTCCTTCAATTCTTTCAACTCTGGCGGGGACATAGGATATGGCGGAATAGAAATGGGTTGACTGCCCGGAGCCAAATTAATACAGAAGTCAATATCTCTGTCAGGTGGCATCACCGGCAGGTATGCTGAAAACGCCTCTAGAAACTCACGAACCACGGGTACTGAATCCATGGAAGGAACCTCCGTACTGGAACCGCGGACATAAGCCAAATAAGCTAGAGACCCCTTCTCGACCATATGCCGAGCCTTCATATGAAAAATAACCCTACCGGTAGAATGGCCAGAAGTCCCTCTCCACTCTTATCGAGGCAACCCCGGTAAGGCTAACGTCATCATCTTGGCATGATAATCCAATATAGAATGATAAGGTGACAGCCAATCCATACCCAAAATGACATCAAAATCAACCATATCGAGAAGTAGAAGGTCTACACTAGTCTCAAGACTCCCAATGGTAACCACACACGAACGATTAACACGATCTACAACAATAGAATCTCCCACAGGTGTGGACACATACACAAGAGCACTCAAAGAATCACGAGGCATAACCAAACATGAAGCAAAATAGGATGACACATAGGAATAAGTGCCCAGATCAAATAGAACTGAAGCATCTCTATGGCAAACTGAAACAGTACATGTGATAACAACGTAGGATGACTTAGCCTCAGGCCTGGCTGGGAAAGCATAACATCGGGGCTGGACACCACCACTATGAGCTACATCCGTAGGACAGCCTCCTGCTGGCTGGCCTCCACCTCTAGCGTCTTGACCTCCACCTCTAACGGCCTAACGTCCACCTCTAGCAGCCTGACCTTTAGATCTGGCTGCCTGACCCCTACCTCTAGCTGGCTGAGTGGGCGGTGGTGCAACCGGTGCCGGAATCATGGTACGAGAACTCAGCTATGGCGTGTCGCCCAATAATCTCGGACAAGTCCTCATGATTTGCCCAAAACCACCACACTCATAACATCTATCCTGGTGCTGTAGCTGCTGAAACTGAGACTAGCCCGAACGGGCCGGATGACCACGGTAGTAACTCTGAATAGGAGGTGCACTGATAGGAGCTGGCAGTGCACTATAGGCTGGTTGCCTAGAATGAGGCATATAAGGACCACGACTCGCTGCAGCACTGTGGAATGCCTGAAGCGCTGACTAATATAGCCTGGGAGGATTACCCCTACCAAAAGTAACCCTACATCCAGATGAGGCACCATTAAAACCACCAGAATGACGAGGCCTCTTATCAGATCCCTACCCCCTCTCCTGTGAAAGAACATCCTCGATCCGCCTGGCGACATTAGTAGCCGTTTGGAAAAAATCTCACTCCCGGTCTCCTTGGCCATCTGCAACTTGATAGGATGACCGAGTCCCTCAATAAACCTCCTCACCATCTCTCTCTCTCTCTCTCTCGGTAGGAAGAAGAAGAATAGCATGACGGGCTAAATCCGCAAAGCGGGTCTCGTACTGGGTGACTGACATGTCGCCCTGTTAGAGGCGCTCGAATTGCCTACGGTAACTCTCTATCTCTGTGTGATAGGAAGGAACTTCTCAAGAAATAGCTGAGAGAACTGGTCCCAAGTAAGAGCAGGCGACCTAGCTGGTCTGGTAGATACATAATCCTTCCACCATCTCTTGGCGGAACTCGTCATCTGAAACACAGAAAAATCGACCCCATTGGTCTCAACTATACCCATGTTCCGTAACACCTCATGGCAGCGGTCAAGATAATCCTGTGGGTCCTCAGAAGATGCTCCATTGAAGTGATCTGGAAAGAGCTTGGTAACTTTGTCCAATCTCAATAAGCCCTCAGAAGACATGGCATGACCATCACCGGCCTGTGCTGCAACGGCTGGCTGAACTACCCCAACTGACGGGGCTGCTCGAGTCTAATACTAGGGAGCCATCTGCTCCGGAGTGTGAGTAGCGGGAGTCTGTGCTCCTCCCCTAACCTAAGAGACAGCTGGTGCCATAGGAAATGTACCGGCCTGTGCCACACTCTCCATAAGGCCCACCAAACGGACCAAAGCATCCTGAAGAACTGGGGTGCGATGAACCCCTCCAGGACCTGAGCTGGTCCGACAGGCACAGTCTAGGCTGGAACCTACTCATCAAACTCTACCTAAGGCTCCACTGCTGGTGTTGCTGCTCGAGCTCTGGGATAAGCTCTGCCCCTGCCTTGGCCTCTGGCGCGACCTCGGCCTTGACCTCTACTCCTCGTAGGAGCTGCTGCTGGGGGCTCCGGTTGCTGTCCAGCTGAAGATGCGGTGTGTGTTCTCGCCATCTGCAAGAGAACAAGAATAGAAGGATTCAATCAGCAATGATAGAATAAAATCGCACGACAGAGAAGAATAGAAGTGAAATTGTTCCTAGCTCCACAACCTCTGGAAGATAAGTACAAACGTCTCCGTACCGATCCTCCAGACTCTACTAAGTTTGCTCATGACTCGTGATACCTATGTAATCTAGTGTTCTAATACCAACTTGTCACGACCCAGAATTCCCACCGTCGGGGCCGTGATGGCGCCTAACATTTTACTTGCTAGGCAAGCCAACGTTAGAACAATTATCCATTTTTAACAGTTTGAATTAAATACAGAGAAAGAAATGAAATAATTGAAATAATCTATAGTATAAATGCCGAAGCTAAAACTGCCAAACATCTGCTACAAATCCCTGAACCCAATAACACAAGTGCACGAGCTACTAGAATAATACATAGAAGGGTCTGAAATAAGTACAGAGCTGTCTAAATGAAAATACACAGCTAAATAAAAACAAAGGAGGGGACTCCAGGAGCTACGGGCGCTGAGCAGCTGTACCTCAAGTCACCGTTGAGCTGATAAATCCATGCACGCTAATAGCCGCCGCTGGGACCGACTCCAAAATCTGAACATGAAGTGCAGAGTGTAGCATGAGTACAACCGACCCCATGTACTCTGTAAGTGTCGAGCCTAACCTAGATGAAGTAGTGATGAGGCTAAGGCGGGTCATTTACACTACAACTTGTATGCAGTATATAATAAAGGGAGAAAAAGGAAATATGAAAAAAGATAAGACAGTCAACTGAAAATAGCAGCTACAACCTCAAGAAATAAACCGGTGTAGTTCAGAATTATCAATCCTTAGAGTTTCACATAACAATACCGAAAACCAACACAGCTCGAGGAAATAGAAACACATAGGTTGTTGTGGCGCGTAACCCGATCCCACTGGACAACACAGAATCCTCCCTTATTTCACCGTAATAACATCAACCACAACAAATAATATATAGATATGTTGCAGCGCGCAACCCGATCCCACCATATAATGATATCAGTATCATAACTCACCCTTATTTCACCTTAACAATCCACCCTTATTCTACCTATTGCGGCGCGCAACTCGATCCCACCATATCAGTACCAAATACTCAATGTGCACAGTCAAATCAACAGTTCAAACCAGAAAAACCTTTACGATCAATAAATACCAAACTGAACCAAAAAGGAAACCTTGTATAATATATGAATCTATACAGCGAGACCAATCCAGTAATTGACAATTAGAAGGTGCAAGTAAGTCAATTTAAAAAAAAACAAAGTAAGTCAATTTAAGCAAATAGCAGGGAATCATGAAACTATGAAAAGAGCTAACATCATTAACAGGAGAAGATATTGATTAACAGGTAGCAGTTAAGCGTGGAAAGAATTTAGAGCATATAACAGTTAAGGCAGGAAAGGAAATAATTAAGGAAAGCGAAAAATCAGGGAAAATAGATAATTCGGCGGCGTATAAGCACTCGTCACCTCGCATATACGCTGCTCACATGAGAATCACATAGCACCTAGTCTGAGGGTTCCTAATTACCTCAAGTCAAGGTAAGACACAACACTTACCTCACTCCGCAGTCAATTCAAAGCTCTACCGAGGTCTTTCCCCTAGAATTCGTCTCCAAACCACTCGTATCTAGCCACAATTAACTCAATAATATCAAATATTGCTAAAGGATCAATTACAATGCATAAATTTAGAGTTCCCAAACTTCCCCCAAAAAAGTTAAAAATTGACCCCGGGCCCGCTTGGTCAAAACCCGAGGTTCAGACCAAAATCCATGTACCCATTCATCCCGAGCCCGATTATATAATTAGTTTCGGAATCTGACCCCAATTTGAGGTCTAAATCCCCAATTTGCAAAACCCCCCAATTGTTCCTAAATCCCTAGTTTTCTACCATGTAGGAACAAAGATTAGGGCTAGGAATTAATGAATAATGTTAGAAATGGAAGAAAATGAGTTAAAGAGTACAAACCTATGAATTTGTGTTGAGTTTTTTCTTAAAAATTGCACCTAGGCCGAGCTCTAATGGAAAGGTTATGAAAAATGGGAGAAATCCCGTTTTTGAAATGTTTAAAGGTTGGCGTCAGGCCTTCTTTGCATTCGCGAAGAGCCTGGCGCGTTCGCGATGTGCAGCACCCCAAGTGGTTTCGTGTTCGCGATGTGCAGCACCCCAAGTGGCTTCGTGTTCGTGAGTTCCTCTTCGCGTTCGCGAAGGCTGCTCCCCCCTGGCCTTCGCATTCGTGAACCTGTGCTCGCGTTCGCGTAGAAGAAATGACTGACCCCTCCCCAGGTCCCTAACTCTACGCGTTCGCAAGATGCTGGTCGCGTTCGCGAAGGGTAAAGCCCCCATTGCTCTGCGTTCGCGACCCAGCTATCGTGTTCGCGACGAAGAAAATTAACCCAGCCCCAGTTCACTCTTCGCGTTCGCGAGTGAACCTTCGCGAACGCGAAGAAGGAAACCAAAAGACACCTGAAGCTGCAGAAAAACCAGATTTTCTAAGTCCTAAACCACCCGTAGCCTATCCGAAATTCACCCGAGCCCTCGAGACTTTAAACCAATTAAGCACACAAGTCCAAAAACCTCATACAAACTCGCTCGTGCGATCAAAACACCAAAATAACGCCTAGAACTACGAATCGGACACCAAATCAAAGGAAATTTCAAGAAAACTTTAAAACTTCTATTTTCACAACCAGACGTCCGAATCACGCCAAACCAATTCCATTTCTCACCAAATTTGACAGACAAGTCATAAATATTATAATGGACCTGTACCGAGCTCCGGAACCAAAATACGAACCCGGTATCAAAAGGACCAAACAGCAGTCAATTCTTAAAAATCATTAAACTTTCAAACTTTCAATTTTTAACAAAAATTGATAGTTCGAGCTAGGGACCTCCGAATTCGATTTCGGGCATACGCCCAGGTCCCAAATTACGATACGGATCCACCGGGACCGTCAAAACATGTCTGGGTCTATTTGCTCAAAACGTTGACCGAAGTCAACTCAAATGGATTTTAAGGCAAAATTTTCATATTTTCTCAGTTTTTAACATAAAAGCTTTCCGGGAAAACACCCGGACTATGCACGCAAATCGAGGAGGGTTAAGATGAGGTATTTAAGGCTTCGAATTATGGAATTAGGTTCTAAAATATAAGATGACCTATCGGGTCATCACATTCTCCACCTCTAAAATAACTGTTCGTCCTCGAACGGACATAGAAAAGTACCTGGGCTGGTGAAAAGGTGTGGATATCTACTCCGCATGTCCGACTCGGCCTCCCAAGTAGCTGCCTCGACGGGCTGCCCTCTCCACTGCACTAGAACTGAAGGATAACTCTTTGATCTAAACTGACGAAACTGCCGAGCTAGAATAGCCCCCAGCTCCTCCTCATAAGTCAAATCCTTGTCCAACTGGACAAAGCTTAAATCTAACACATGAGACGGATCACCATGATATTTCCAGAGCATGGACACATGGAACACCGGATGAACTACTGATAAACTAGGTGGCAATGCGATCTTGTAAGCAAACTCACACACTCTCTGAAGAATCTCAAAAGGTCTGATATACCTAGGGCTCAACTTGCCCTTCTTTCCAAACCTCATTACACCCTTCATGGGTGATACCTGGAGCAACACTCTCTCTTTGGCCATGAATGCAGCATCACAAACTCTAAGGTCGGCATAACTCTTCTGCCTGGATTGAGCTGTGCGAAGTCTATCCTAAATAATCTTGACCTTATCCAAGGCATCCTCTACCATATCTACACCCAATAACCGAGCCTCCCCCGGCTCGAACCACCCGATTGGCCATCGGCACCGCCTACCGTATAATGCCTCATAGAGAGCCATTTGAATGCTCGACTGGTAGCTGTTGTGGTAGGCAAACTCCGAAAGCTGCAAGAACTGATCCCAAGAGCCTTTTATGTCTATAACACAAGCGCGGAGCATATCCTCCAATATTTGAATAGTGCGCTCGGACTGTCCGTCCGTCTGAGGATGAAATGATGTGCTCAACTCAACCTGCGTGCCCAACTCACGCTGTACTACCCTCCAAAAATGCAAGGTGAACTTGGTACCTCGATTAGAAATGATAGACACGGGCACACCGTGAAGACGGACGATCTCGCGGATGCAAATCTCAGCCAACCGCTCTGAAGAATAGGTAACTGCCATAGGAATGAAATACGCTGACTTGGTCAGCCTATCCATAATAAGCCAAACTGCATCGAACTTCCTCTAAGTCCGTGGGAGTCCAAAGACGAAATCCATAGTGATACGCTCCCACTTCCACTTAGGAATCTCTATCTTCTGAAGCAAACCACCAGGTCTCTGATGCTCATACTTTACTTGCTGACAATTTAGACACCGAGCTACATATGCAACTATATCCTTCTGCATCCTCCTCCACCAATAATGCTGCAGCAATTCCTGATACATCTTGGCGGCACCAGGATGAATAGAATACCGGGAACTGTGGGCCTCCTCAAGAATCAACTCACGAAGTCCGTCATATTAGGCACACAAACACGACCCTCCATCCTCAGAACTCTATCATCTCCAACGGTAACTTGCTTGGCATCACTATGCCACACAGTGTCCCTAAGGACAAGCAAATGAGGGTCATCATACTGCCACTCCTTGATATGCTCGAACAAAGAAGACCGAGCGACTGTACAAGCTAGAACACGACTGGGCTCAGAAACGTCCAACCTCACGAACTGATTGGCCAAGTCCTAAACATCTAATACGAGTGGTCTCTGACCGACTGGAATGTACGCAAGGCTGCCCATACTCACTGACTTTCTACTCAAGGCATCGGCCACCACATTGGCCTTTCCAGCATGATACAAGATGGTGATATCATAATCTTTCAATAGCTCCTACCACCTCCTCTGCCTCAAATTGAGCTCCCTTTGCTTGACCAAATACTACAAACTCCGTTGATCCGTGAATACCTTACACGACACGCCGTAAAGATAGTACCTCCAAATCTTCAGCGCATGAACAATGGTTGCCAACTCTAAATCATGGACAGGGTAATTCTTCTCATGAATCTTCAGTTGTCGTGATGCATATGCAATCACCCTGTCATCCTGCATCAATACCGCACCAAGTCCAATACGAGATGAATCACAATATACCGTATAAGATCCTAATCCTATGGGCAACACCAACACTAGCGCCGTAGTCAAAGCAGTCTTGAGCTTCTGAAAGCTCGCCTCACACTCGTCTTACCATCTGAACAAGGCACCCTTCTGGGTCAACCTGGTCAATGGGGCTGTTATAGATGAAAACCCCTCCACAAACCGACTTTAATAACTCGCTAAACCTAAGAAACTCCGAATCTCCATTGCTGATGTGGGTTTAGGCCAGTCCTGAACTGCCTCAATCTTCTTAGGATCCACCTGAATGCCCTCAGTTGATACAACGTGCCCCAAGAAAGCAACTGAGCTCAACAAAAACTCACATTTTGAAAACTGAGCAAATAACTGGATGTCTCTCAAAGTCTGAAGTATGATCCGAAGATGCTGGCTCATGCTCCTCTCGACTGCGGGAGTAGATCAAGATATCATCAATAAACACAATCACAAAGGAATCCAAATAAGGCTTGAACACCCTGTTCATCAAATCCATGAATGTTGATGGGGCATTTGTCAGTCCAAATGACATCACTAGAAACTCATAATTCCCGTACCGAGTCCGAAAAGTTGTCTTAGGGACATCGGAGGCCCTAATCCTCAACTGATGATAGGTAGACCTCAAATCAATTTTTGAAAACACCTTGGCACCCTGAAGCTGATCAAATAAATCATCAATCCTGGGTAACGAATACTTGTTCTTGATGGTGAATTTGTTCAATTGCCTATAATCTATGTACATCCTCATCAATCCATCTTTCTTCTTCACAAACAACACAGGCGTACCCCAGGATGAGACACTAGGTCTAATGAAGCCCTTATCAAGTAAATCTTGCAATTGCTCCTTCAATTCATTCAACTCTGGAGGGGCCATAGGATATGGCAGAATAGAAATGGGTTGAGTGCCCGGAGCCAAATTAATACAGAAGTAAATATCTCTGTCGGGTGGCATCCTCGGCAGGTATGCAGGAAACACCTCTAGAAACTCATGAACCACTGGTACTGACTCCATGGAAGGAACCTCCGCACTGGAACCGCGGACATAAGCCAAATAAGCTAGAGACCCCTTCTCGACCATATATCGAGCCTTCATATAAGAAATAACCCTGCCCATAGAATGGCCTGGAGTGCCTCTCCACTCTAATTGAGGCAACCCTGGTAAGGCTAAGTTCATCGTCTTGACGTGACAATCCAATATAGCATGATAAGGTGACAACCAATCCATACCCAAAATAAAATCAAAATCAACCATATCGAGAAGTAGAAGGTCTACACTAGTCTCAAGACTTCCAATGGTAACCACACACGAATGATAAACACGATATGCAACAATAGAATCTTCCACAGGTGTGGACACATACACAAGAGCACTAAAAGAATCACGAGGCACAACCAAACATGAAGCACAATAGGATGACACATAGGAATAAGTGCCTAGATCAAATAGAACTGAAGCATCTCTATGGCAAACTGAAACAGTACATCTGATAACAACGTCGGGTGACTCAGCCTCAAGCCTGGCTGGGAAAGCATAACATCGGGGCTGGACCCCACCACTCTGAGCTACATCCCTAGGACAGCCTCCTGCCGGCTGGCCTCCACCTCTAGCGTCCTGACCTCCACCTATAACGGCCTGACCTCCACCTCTAGCTACCTGACCTCTAGATCTGGCTGCCTAACCCCTACCTCTAGCTGGTTGAGTGAGCGGTAGTGCAACCGGTGCCGGAATCATGGTATGAGAACTCTGCTATGTCTTGTCACCCAATAATCTCATACAAGTCCCACTAATATGCCCAAAACCACCACACTCATAACATCCATCTTGGGCTGTAGCAGCTGAAAGTGAGACTGGCCCGAACAGGCCGGATGACCACGGTAGTAACTCTGAATAGGAGGTGCAGTGATAGGAGATAGAGGTACACTATAAGCTGGCTGCCCAGAATGAGGCACATAAGGACCACGACTCATTGCAGCATTGTGGAATGCTGTAAGCGCTGACTAATATGGCCTGGGAGGATGACCCCTACCAAAAGTAACCCTGCCTCCAGATGAGGCACCACTAAGAAAACCAGAATGACGAGGCCTCCTATCATATCCCTGCCCCCTCTCCTGTGAAAGAACATACTCGATCTGCCCGACGACATTAGGAGCCGTCTGGAAAAAATCTCACCCCCGATCTCCTTGGCCATCTGCAACTTGATAGGATGACCGAGTCCCTAAATGAACCTCCTCACCCCCCTCTCTCTCTCTCTCTCGGTAGGAAGCAGAAAAATAGCATGACGGTCTAAATCCGCAAAGCGGGTCTCGTACTAGGTGACTGACATGTCGCCCTACTGGAGGCGCTCGAACTGCCTACGGTAACTCTCTCTCTGTGTGATAGGAAGGAACTTCTCAAGAAATAGCTAAGAGAACTGGTCCCAAGTAAGATCAGGCGACCCGGCTGGTCTGGTAGATACATAATCCTTCCACCATCTCTTAGCGAAACCCGTCATCTTAAACACAGCAAAATCTACCCTATTAGTCTCAACTATACCCATGTTCCACAACACCTCATGGCAGCGGTCAAGATAATCCTGTGGGTCCTCAGAAGATGCTCCAATGAAGTGATCTAGAAAGAGCTTGGTAACTTTGTCCAATATCAATAAGCCCTCAGAAGACATGGCATGACCATCACCGGCCCGTGCTGCAATAGCTGGCTGAACTACCCCAACTGACGGGGCTGCTCGAGTCTGATATTGGGGAGCCATCTGCTCCGGAGTGTGAATAGCGGGAGTCTGTGCTCCTCCCCTAGCCTGAGAGACGGCTGGTGCCATAGGAAATGTACTGGCCTGGGCCACACTCTCCATAAGGCCTACCAAACTGACCAAAGCATCCTAAAGAACTAGGGTGGCGATGAACCTCTCCAGGGCCTGTGCTGGTCCGACGGGCATAGTTTGGGTTGGAACCTCCTCATTTAAATCTACCTGAAGTTCCACCGCCGGTGCTGCTACTCGAGCTCTGGGCTGAGCTCTGCCCCTGCCTCGGCCTCTGGCGTGACCTCGTCCTCGACCTCTGCCCCTCGTAGGAGCTGCTGCTGGGGGCTCCGGCTGCTATCCAGCTAAAGATGCGGTGTGTGTTCTCGCCATCTGCGAGAGAACAAGAATGGAAGGATTCAATCAACAATGATAGAATAAAATCGCACGACAGAGACGAATAGAAGTAAAATTGTTCCTAGCTCCATAGCCTCTGAAAGATAAGTACAGATGTCTCTGTACCGATCCTCCAGACTCTACTAAGTTTGCTCATTACTTGTGAGACCTATGTAATCTAGTGCTATGATAGCAACTTGTCACGACCCAGAATTCCCACCATCGGGATCGTGATGGCGCCTAACATTTTACTTGCTAGACAAGCCAACGTTAGAACAGTTTATCCATTTGAATTAAATACTGAGAAAGAATTGAAATAATTGAAATAATCTAAAGTATAAATGCGGAAGCTAAAACTGCCAAATATCTGTTACAAATCCCTGAACCCGGTGTCACAAGTGCACGAACTACTAGAATAATACATACAAGAGTCTAAAATAAGTATAGAGTTGTCTAAATAAAAATACACGGCTAAATAAAAACAAAGAAGGGGACTCCAAGAGCTGCGGGCTGAGCATCTTTACCTCAAGTCTCTGCTGAGCTGATCAATCCAAGCACACTAATAGCCGCCGCTGGGACCGACTCCAAAATCTGAACAAGAAATGTAGTGTGTAGCATGAGTACAACCGACACCATGTACTCTGTAAGTGCCGAGCCTAACCTCGACGAAGTAGTGACGAGGCCAAGGCGGGTCACTTACACTACAACCTGTACACAGTATATAATAAAGGCAGAAAACGGAAATACGAAACAAGATAAGACAGTCAACTAAAAATAGCAGCTACAACCTCAAGGAATAAACCGGTGTCATTCAGAATTACCAATCCTTAGAGTTTCACATAATAATACCGAAAACCAACACATCTCGAGGAAATAGAAACACATAGGTTGTTGCGGCGCGCAACCCGATCCCACTAGAAACACAGAATCCTCCCTTATTTCACCGTAATAACATCAACCATAACAAATAATATATAGATATGTTGCGGCGCGCAATGATCTCGACCAACCCTGCACTACTATTAAGTAGCGTGAGAGGTCGAAACAGCTTTACCCGATTTAGGGTCGGGATCGAATTCCACAGAGAGCTTGATATTGGAGTTGGATGTCTATCTAAAGTGGAGTTGTGTATCTGCTCCAAATTGCACTTCTACACATTTTTGGGTTTTAATTATGATTCTAATTATATAAACTACAATGCTCAATTAAACTACTATAATCTAGGATTAAACTATTACAAGTTGTTCAAATGATTAAAGGGCACTAGGGTAATGACCTTCGCCTAGGTGATCAATTAACGGAATCTTGAATCTAAAGCTAGATTGACACATTTGGGGAGTATTATATAACCATTGTTCGATTCTACTCACTCTATACCTCTCGGTAGTTCGAGTGATTTTTCTCGAATTGACTTTCTCAAGACCAATTGGGTATGCGAATTTGCACAAGCAATTGAGGATCAAGTCGGGTATTACGATCTCTCGGTTTAACCCTTTAATTGGGGCTATCAATTCTCTTGAGTACGCCCCAATTCCTTGTTGGACTAATTCTAGAGACTTAGGCTCTCTTTCTCAAGAAGAGCAAAAGTCAACTAAACACAAACTAGTGTTTGCAACCACTAATTTAGTAATTAAACATGGAATTAGCCCAAATATCAAACACCCATAGTCATTCAAGCTCTAAAACACAAGACCCATCAATTACCCACACTAGGGTTGAGCCACAACCCTAGCTAATGGGTCTAGCTACTCATAATTAGAGAAAGAAACAAAGAAATAGATGAAAAACAACTCATATTAATTAATTACTAAGATAAACTATAAGATTCAATATTGAAATGAAGATAAAATTGCCCAAAATAGCTAAAGAAACGGAAGTCACAAGCGCAGCCTTCAGTACTTACAATCTGCTTAACCTAAAAATGGAAAAGAAGCTATTTATACTAAGCTGAAATGTCTGGACAAAAATACCCCTGCAGGGTTAGTGCGGACCGCACAAAATGGTGTGCGGCCGTACTAGGGCTCTTGACATAAAATTCCAGCTCTCTGAACTCAGGTAATGCGGACCGCACTAAATCAAGTGCGGCCGCGTGGCTTCTAGTGCGGTCCGCATGAAATGGAGTGCGGACCGCATTGGCTTCAATCTCCAAAACTGGCACCTCTCTGATCTTTGGCTCTGCGGACCGCACTAAATCGAGTGCGGCCGCAGTAACTCCAATGCGGACCATATTAAATCTCATGCAGCCGCATTGCCTGTTGGCCTGGAATTCACCTTCTCTGAATCTCACTTGTGCGGACCGCACAGAATGGCGTGCGGCCGCATTGGGCCTGTTTTGCCTGAGCTTTATTTTGTCTTGGTAATTGTGCAAGTTTCACTCCTTTTTGAGTTGAGCTTTGACATCTTGTCACATTGTTGATCAAACCTGCAATCAAGCACAACTTGTGAGCCTTTTGAGACTATTTTGTACAGATTTCTAATCAAAACATAAGCAAGGAGGAGTATAAAATGTATCAAAATCCCTAGTTATCAACTCCCCCAAACTCAAGCTTTTGCTTGTCCTCAAGCAAACAAAATAAGACCCACCCCTTAAGAGAAAATCCAAGACAATTCAGCTATCCTAAGGTGACCTCGTCTAGCATCAATTGGGACTAACAATTGCCCTCAATATACATGAATCATTAACAACATTTACTCTTTTAAGACACCATGGATCAAGTGCGACACAAGAGCATCAAGAGTTGACTCGACACATCAAAGGACTCTTTCTATTACTTTAGTCATTGTGCAACCCAAACTCACACATCCTCGGCTCTCCCTAAGCAAACCTTACCTTTAGAATAGTGGCACTCAGAACGAGGTTAATAGAAATTCACTCATCCCTCTCAAAGAAAAGTCACAAGTCCGGTACTAAGTACCATATGCTTGCCCCTTATGTGAGTCACCACTAATGTAACCTTCATTCAACTAGAGATCATATAGGGCTTTTGTGGAGACATAGTGAAGGCTTTTGGTTTCGGGTAGGCAATGTTTGGTCTAAGTAGGTTCCATCTTCCCTTAAGCACTTCATTTATTTCATTTTGGCACAGATTCACTTGACTCTTTGAGTCTTTTCACTTCTTTCAAGGGGTAAGAGAGACACAATGTCACTCTTTTTTATACATTTCAAAATGTTTTTTCTTTCTCAATTTTCCACACCTTTCTTCTTTGCTTTTCTTGAATCCCTTTTTTTTATTCTTTTCCACATTGAGTATTCTTTTTGTCTTTTTGCTTTTCTTTTTTTCTCATTGCCTTACCTTTTCTTCATTTTGTACCTTTTTACCACTTTGTTGCAATCTTCGTCTCTCCCCCCAAACTTATACTCTTGCTATGTGCTAAGGAAAGATCGGGTGCCAAGAGAGGGTATCTTTTAGAACGGGTAAAGGCTTGTATCATGGTTCTTGAAGGAAAAAGGTTTAAGGCTCAAAAGGGTTGACTAGGGATTTTATCTTTGGTAGGTTATGGAAGTGTTTAAGCTATCATTTGGATCAAGGAGAGCCTAAAATCATGTCTCAAGTAAAAATTCACTTAGGATTTTGCCTCAACAAACATTCAGGGAAAGTTCTAGACCAATGGCTCGGGACTTGGACTTGCAATGCAATTTCTCACCACACAAGCTATGGGATCGCTAAAGACACAGAGTCGGCTGCCCACAACGACTTTAGATAAGATTTGGGCACACAATGGTCCCGAAAAACCACTTGATGATTATCGGTCAACACAAGAGTCTCAGGGTCACGACTTTCACCATCCTAAACACAACAATTTGTTTTTGACCATGAGATCAAAGGCAAATGTTCTAGGCCCAAGTGAAGCTTTGCTTGAGGCACCCTTAACCACTAACTTACTAAAAAGCCAAAAAGAAAAGAAAAACAGACTCAAACCCTTAAGAAGGTTGTCACGCCATCTATCATTGGGAAGAGCCACCCAATTCACACAAACTCCACCTTTGGAAAGAACCGTGGCATTAAGAAAACCAAAGGCTTATTACAAATGTTCAAAACAAGAAGCTACGAACATAAATAAGAAGCTAAGAATGAAAAATTGCAGAAAGTGAAATGAATATTTACAAGAGGGGATTTGATCGAATATACAATAGATGGGATAAATATGTACAATGTAACATAACTTTATATACAAACCCAAAGTAAAATAAAAGTGCGAGAAATGTGACGAAATGTTAAAATTATATACAGACCAAAGATGAAAAATCAAGAAAGCATAAAAACTGTCAAATATATACAATCATCCAATCAAATGAAAGCTGGCATTGTCCCCAATGCCAACTAAACCAAATAAGCACCAAAAAGAAAAAGGGAAAAGGATATAGAGACTCCCTATGGCCTGTCTGTCTGCATGGGCTCTTGAGTGGCCCCTGGGTCCTCACTGTGTTTGGGAACCTCAGACTGGTTCCCTATGGCCTGCTGCTCTGCTGCTGGGACCTGGGCCTGGACCTGGACAGGCTCCTGAGGTGCATCCTGTGGCTGACTAGAGGAGGCCTCCGGTGGGTCTGCCAACTGGATGACTGCATCGTCCGCTCGGGGAACCATCCTCCTCCTCTTGGGAGGCCCCTGAGACTGCTTCGGCTGGGGATGAGCTGCTGGTGTAGGGTCATGAAGCAATAATCCAAAGGCAATTGGTCTGCCTTCAACCTGTCAACATCAACCCTCAGCTCCTTCACTAACTCCTTGGAGGCCCCTGTCTTTCTCAACTTCTTGTGCTCCTTAGCAAGCTCCTTGAGAGCCTTGCTATGTGAATCAACAGCATCAGTGAGCACTTTCTGGTTGTCAAGGATTTTCTTTTGGTTGACCAGAATCTCCTTGAGGGCATCCTCAATAGACTGCGGGACCTGCGGAGGCGGAGGTGCCGACTGAGCTTCCACTGTGGTAGTGAGGATAGAAAACTTGCAGGAAGCTGTCTGCATCCAATTGTTGATGCTGAGAAGAGCCTGGCTCAGTCTGTAAGCAATCACTGGGTAGGCTCGGGAAGAGGGAATCTCGGGATCTGCTGAAGTGGATGGGCCCGGAGGAATGTCTGCGGAGGTGGAGGCAGGCTGAGTAGGAGCCACTACCACAACTGGCTCTTCAGACTGGCCAGTTGGAACAGTGGCTGTGCCCTTGAAGTTCTTGCTCTTCGGGTTGTCCTCCCCCTGCATGTTGTACCATGAGAATGGGGCCTTCGCTTTGACCTTGATATCAAATGGCCTCTTTTCAACTTTGAGGTCCCTGAAGTACATAGTCAAGAAGATGGGGAAAGGGTAGTTTCTGTCATGCTCACTTCCTACAAGTGTGATTACCCGAGACATTACCTTCCCGACATTTATCGGGTACCCCGCCATGGTCGATGCCACCAAAACTGCCCGGGGAAGAGGGAGGGATTTGTCATGAGTAGTGGGGTCCAATCTGCTGCACACAAATGTTTCCCACCCTTTGGCCTCGAAATTCAAATTTCTTCTCAAAATCTTCACGCCCGCATTCAGCCAATCGGGGGCGGTACCTGGGATTGCCAGATACTGTGCCAACCACGGACAGACTTCCTCACCTAATTCCATCTTTGCCATATGCAGGACACATCCTCCTCATCAAAGCCTAGGTAATCATTTATTGTCTTCCCATCAAACAACACTTTCAGGTTTCGCACCTTGGTCACCTTGGTGCCCTTTTTGATGTGGGCAACATTGGCGTAGAATTCCTTGACCAAGTGCTCATTGGCATCTATACATTCACCCAAAAAGTCTCCCAGCCAATTCTCTCCCTAAACTACCTCCTCACATTGGGGTTGTGAGGTAACAAATCTCTATCAACAAAACTCCTCCCCAGGATTAACTTCCTCACCGGCCACCATTCCCTAAATTTGTGATAAGCTACCTCATTGACAAATCGTTCCTGCCACACCTCCGGGTTTCTTGTTCTAGCAATCCCGCCAACCTGAGGTTCACCCCCTTCTCCTTCTCCTCCTTCTTCCTCAGCGTCACCTACTGCACCCTCTCCTGATAATGAAGCTGTGGGAGAGGTGGAGTATTCCCCACTACCTTCAGCTGAGCCTTCAGACGACCCAGGAGATACATTCACTGACGCTTGGGCAGTAGGGGGAGGGTGGAGGAGTGTCTGTTAGCCTGAACCTCTCCGTCCAGTCTTCAATGTACTCTGGCACGGAGTCTGAAGAAATCTCCCGGGAGGGCTCATACTCACTCCCCGAGGACTGGGAGGCAGCTCTATCAGCAGCCCGAATCACTTTCCTTGTTGCCTTAATTGCCTCTCGAACTTTGGGGATTAATTTTACCTTTCCACGTCCCCTCCCCTGGGAGGACTCTCCTCTGCCTGGTTGTTTAGCACCCTGGCCTTTTGATTTTACCATTGTCTGTAAACAAATTCAGTCATGCTTTGTTAGTATCAGTTGAAGCTATTAAGTTCAGAGTTGCAGATAATTGCAGACAGCTGCAGGTTTTGAACAGTGCGGACCGCACAAAATGGAGTGCGGCTGCACAGAGGTCAATGCGGACCGCACAAAATGGCAATGCGGTCCTCACAGAGGTGGGGTTCAGACTACCCACTCTCTGTATCCATGCAATGCGGACCGCACAAAATGTAGTGCGGCTGTAGTCCCCAAAGTTCAGCTTTCAAGTCTTTCAGCAATGCGGTCCGCACAAAATGTTACTGCGGACCACACAAGGGCACCGCGGACCGTACAGAATAGACCGCGGTCCGCAGTGAGTGCCCAGAAGCAGCAATAACTTAGGGTTCCATGTGTTTTGACTTAAAGTCCAATTTTAACACCTAAGTAGTTTCCCTCTGATTCTAATTACTTAAGCCCACATTATCCACGAAAATAACTAACCTAATCCTACCAAAATTAAAGAAATATGGGGAGAACATGATAAGAAGAAAGAAAACAAGAAGTAAAAGAAAAATAACAAAATTCAAACAATTAAAAAGAATGTGATGTTACCAGATGTAAGAAACAATGAAGATGATCAAGTCCAAACAGTTAATTGCAAGTAAAAGAAATGATGAACAGTGTTTTTAGAGGTTCTGAGAGTCAAGGGTTCGAAAAGTGTAACAGGAGGGCCTCAGGCCCTATTTATAGAAAAGGACCTGGGGCCCATCTTACCAACCCAGNGTCTGTTAGCCTGAACCTCTCCGGCCAGTCTTTAATGTACTCTGGCATGGAGACTGAAGAAATCTCCCGGGAGGGCTCATACCCACTCCCCGAGGACTGGGAAGCAGCTCTATCAGCAGCCCGAATCGCTTTCCTTGTTGCCTTAATTGCCTCTCGAACTTTGGGGATTAATTTTATCTTTCCACGTCCCCTCCCCCGGGAGGACTCTCCTTTGCCTGGTTTTTTAGCACCCTGGCCTTTTGATTTTACCAAGGTCTACAAACAAATTCAGTCATGCTTTGTTAGTATCAGTAGAAGCTGTTACGTCACAGTTGCAGGATAGAAAAAAAATTGCAGACAGTTGCAGGTTTTACACAGTGCGGACCGCACAAAATGGAGTGCGGCCCGCACAGAGGTGGGGTTCAGACTACCCACTCTCTTTATCCATACAATGCGGATCGCACAAAATGTAGTGCGGCCGCAGTCCCCAAACTTCAGAGAACCAACACTCAGCAGTGCGGTCCGCACAAAATGCCATTGCGGACCGCACTAAAGCACCGCGGATCGCACAGAATCGACCGCGGTCCGCACTGAGTGCCCAGAATCAACACTAACTTAGGGTTCCATGTAATTTGATTTTAAGTCCTAATTTACACCTAAGAAAGGTTCCTATGTGTTTACCCAGTGTTTTTAACTACCTAATGCTACTTTAATCAAGAAATTAACTAACCTAATTCTACCAAATTGAAAGAAATACGGGAAGAACATGATGAGAAACAAGGAAAACAAAAAGTAAAAGAAAAATAACAAAATTAACACAATTAAAGGACGTTAATGTTACCAGATGTGAGAGGAAATGAAGGTGAAGAATTCCAAGCAGTTAATTTCTAGTAAAAGAAGGATGAACAGTGATTTTATGATTTCAGAGAGCAAATGGTCAAAAAGTGTAAAAGGGGGACCTCAGGCTCTATTTATAGAAAAGGACCTGGGGCCCATCTTACCAACCCGGTGCGGACCGCACAGAATCGACCGCGTCCGCACAACACTGCAATTTCCTGAGTTTGAGAAGGCAACCACCGCGGTCCGCACAAAATGCAATGCGGCCGCAGTGGTCCACCGCGGTCCGCACAAAATGTAATGTGGCCGCGGTAGCAAACTTCAGAGAGCTAAAAATTTCACCCTCCTTTAGTGCGGTCTGCACTAAATGTAGTGCGGCCGCATTGAAAACTTCAGAGACCTGACACTTGTTTCCACTATGTTTTGCACTGCATCACACAAGCTTGTAACATCTCACAACCAGTTAGTCCAAAATAAATCCTATCCTACAATGAAAAACAAAGAAAAACAAGAAGAAAAACACATGGGCGCCTCCCAAGAAGCGCCTGATTTAACGTCGCGGCACGACGCATGTTACCATCTAATCATTTGAAATGAACAAGTGCCACCACATGGCTATCATCAAACTTTCCCAAGTAGTGCTTGACCCTGTGACCATTAACCCGGAAAATCTCCCCATTTTTGTTCTTCAAATCAAGGGCACCAAACGGGGTCACAAACACCACCTCAAAAGGTCCGCTCCATTTTGACTTTATCTTTCCCGGAAACAACCGTAACCGAGAGTTGAACAAGAGCACCAAATCACCTACTCTAAACTCCTTTCCACGAGCATATTTTTCATGAAGGTACTTCATCTTGTCCTTGTACAAGGACGAACTAGAGTAGGCATGGAAACGAAATTCATCAAGTTCATTGAGTTGCTCAACACGGAGATTTGCAGCCACATCCCAATCAAGGTTCAACTTTCTCAAGGCCCACATGGCCTTATGCTCTAACTCGACCGGTAAATGGCAAGCTTTCCCGAACACCAACCGATACGGAGACATACCAATCGGAGTTTTGTAAGCAGTCCTATACGCCCATAGAGCATCATCCAACTTCTTGGACCAATCGGTCCTATTTGCATTGACCGTTTTAGACAGAATATTCTTGATTTCCCTGTTTGAGACTTCAACTTGGCCACTCGCCTGAGGATGATAAGGAGTAGACACTTTGTGGTTGACACCATACTTGGCAAGCAAGGTGTCAAAAGCTCTATTGCAAAAATGCGATCCTCCATCACTTATAATTGCACGAGGAGTGCCAAACCTTGTAAAAATGCTCTTCTTTAGAGAAAATCTATTAAATGTCTGGTGGCTGTGGCAGTTAAGAAGAGGTGGCCTCTTTTCCAACTTGATGTGAATATGCTTTTTTGCATGGTGATGGCTTTATACGTGAGGAGGCAATGGCTTCAACTCCAACACCGGAGGTTCCTCAATTGAAGGCTTTGTTGGAGGGGTCTTTCTATTTTCAAGATCCAAAGAGAGTTTCCTAGGCTCATAAGAATAAGAGCCCATTCCATGTAAAGCATTCACGCACTCCACTCTGCCCTCATTATCAGTGACATCAAGATTCAACAATACGGCCTCCAAAGGGTCCTCCATATTGATCATTGCACTAGTATCATCAATTATCACAGCCGTGACAAGATCCACAAATGAACAAACTTCTGTATAATTGGGCTACTGCTTCATTGACTTGCACACATGAAAAACGACCTTTTCATCACCCACCCTGAAAGTGAGTTCCCTTGCTTCCACATCCACTAGAGCCTTCCCCGTAACAAGGAAAGGTCTCCCCAATATGATCGGGACCTCATAATTTACCTCGCAATCCAAGATCACAAAATCAGCTGGCAAGATAAATTTGTCCACCCAGACGAGCACATCATCAACGATACCCAATGGTCACTTCATTGATCTATCTGCCATTTGTAATCTCATGGAAGTTGGCCTCGGTGGTCCAATACCCAAAGTCTTGAAAACTGAGTAGAGCATCAAGTTGATGCTTGCCCCTAGATCACATAAAGCTTTAGCAAAGTCTGCACTCCCTATAGTGCAAGGGATAGTGAAAGCACCGGGATCCTCTAACTTTGGAGCCATTAAATGTACTATAGCGCTAACTTGGTGGGTCATCTTGATAGTTTCACAGTCCATGGATCTTTTCTTTGTCACCAAATCTTTCATGAATTTAGCATAGCCAGGCATCTACTTTAAAGCCTCCACCAAAGGCACATTAATTGATAAGCTCTTCATCATGTCAATGAACTTTTTGAATTGATTCTCATTTTTCTGCTTGGCTAGCCTCTGAGGATAAGGGGGAGGTGGCCTAGGCAAGGGTGCCTTGGCTTTTGGCACAATCAGCTCCGTATGACGTGTTCCCTAGACGGGTTCACGTCATTTTGTGTTTCCACCTTGGCATCTTGAATATCAATCCTTACTTCTTGATTCACATTCTCATCAACCACGTTCTCAACCATCAAAGGAACTTCATCACCCAAAACTTGCTTTTGTTTGGAAGCATTCACATCACCGCCTTTTCCACTCTGTGTAGTTATTGCCATAACATGATTGTTCCCACCCTTCGGGTTCACTACCGTATCACTTGGTAGAGCCCCCTTAGGGAGAGTATTCAAAGACTGTGATATTTGGCCTAGCTGGACCTCCAAATTCCTAATTGAAGTATTGTGAGAAGCCAATTGCGCATCGGAGTCAGCATTCTTTTTCATCATCTGTTCAAACATCATTTCAATTCTACCCATTTCATTGTTGGAAGAACTAGGACCCTGGGATGGAAAAGGTGGTGGGGTGCTCGGTTGTTGGTACATTGGGGGCCTTTGAAAGCCATGCCCCTGATTTCCTTGATTATTGTTCCATCCACCCTGGTTTTTGTTGTTTCCACCCCAATTGTTGTTGTTGCCCCAGTTTCCCTGATTGTTCCGATTGTTATTTTGATTTCCCCAATTGTTGTTCCCTTGTTGTTGATTGTTCCAATTATTGTTGCCTTGTTGTTGGTTACCCCAATTGCCCTGGGATCTCCACTGTTGTTGTTGGTTAGAAGAATTTCCTCTTTGGCCTTGGTAATTATTCACATATTGCACCTCTTTGTTCTGCCCATCATAACAATAATCTTGGAATCCACTACAATCATTGTCAAATTGATCCGAATTCCCTTGGTTCTGTTGACCTCTCTGTCTTCTATTGTTCACAAGCATGTTAACACCCTCCATGGCATTTACTTGGCGAGGATTCTGAACTTGTTGCAACTGTGCCTTTGCTAATTGGTTCATTGTTGTTGTAAGTTCTGCTATAGCCTGTCCATGGTCATGTAGTTCTTTGTGCAAATGAGTGACCGTGGGGTCACCCTGTGGCACATTGGCTCTACTTTGCCAAGCGGAGGATGTGTCAGCCATCTCGTCAAGAATAGCACAAGCTTCATCATAAGGCAGCTTCATGAAATTTCCCTCATCCAATTGATTCACTATGCATTGATTCGTTGTATTGATGCCCCGATAGAAGGTCTGTGTATCATTGCCTCTATCATATCATTGTTGTGGGCATTCCTTCACCATAGTTCTATATCTCTGCCAAATCTCGTGCAATGGTTCGGTGGGCTCCTTCTTGAAGGCTAAAATCTCATCCGTAGTGCTGACATGTGCCCTAGTGAGAAAAATTTGGCAATGAACTTATCCGCCAACTCATCCCAAGTTGTGATGGAATGGTTGGGTAGTCGCTCAAGCCAATCCAATGTTTTCCCTCTAAGTGAGAATGGCAAAAGCCTCAATCGAAGTGCATCCTCGGACACATTGGTTTGCTTGCTCCCCCAACAGGTATCCACGAACCCCTTGAGATGTTTGTAAGAATTCTGAGTGGGAGCACCCGTGAAGTACCCTCGCTGCTCCAACAATGTCAGCATCACGTTGGTTATTTGAACATTGCCCGCCCGGATCCGGGGCGGAACAATTGCACTCGCATAGCCTTGGTTGGGAAGAACTCTAGGAGCCACTCTTGGAGGTGGCGGAGGAGGGTCTGGAATATTCTCATTTGCATTGGCCTAGCGGCCTCTACGTTATCCTCTAGGTGCAAGAGGCACCTCTTCATCTCCATTGTCATCAACCTCCTCCCCCGCAATCACGTTTCCGAGAGAGTCATTAGCATTTAATGCCATTTTTGTACCTGAAGTATTGACACACACAAATTAGTAACAAAGAAGGAAAGAAGAACAAAACACAAATCTATTTAGATAGATAGCCAAAACCGTTAGCTCCCCGGTAATGGTGCCAAAAAGTTGATCACGGCCAACCCTGCACTACTAATAAGTAGCGAGAGAGGTCGAAGCAGCTTTTACCCGATTTAGGGTCGGGATCGAATTCCACAGAGAGATAGATATTTGAGTTGGGTGTCTATCTAAAGTGGAGTTGTGTATTTTCTCCAAATTGCACTTCTACACATTTTTTGGGTTTTAATTATGATTCTAATTCTATAAACTACAATGCTCAATTAAACTACTATAAGCTAGGATTAAACTATTGCAAGTTGTTCAAATGATTAAAGGGCACTAGGGTAGTGACCTTCGCCTAGGTGGTCAATTGACGGAATCTTGAATCTAAAGCTAGATTGACATATTTGGGGAGTATGATATAACCATTGTTCTATTCTACTCACTCTATATCTCTCGGTAGTTCGAGTGATTTTGCCCGAATTAACTTTTTCAAGACCAATTGGGTATGCAAATTTACACAAGCAATTGAGGATCAAATCGGGTATTACGATCTCTCAGTTTAACCCTTTAATTGGGGCTATCAATTCTCTTGAGTACGCCCCAATTCCTTGTTGGACTAATTCTATAAACTTAGGCTCTCTTTCTCAAGAAGAGCAAAAGTCAACTAAACACAAACTAGTGTTTGCAACCACTAATTTAGCAATTAAACATGGAATTAGCCCAAACATCAAACACCCATAGTCAATCAAGCTCTAAAATACAAGACCCATCAATTACCCACACTAGGGTTGAGCCACAACCCTAGCTGATGGGTCTAGCTACTCATAATTAGAGATAGAAACAAAGAAATAGATGAAGAAAAACTCATATTAATTAATTACTAAATTAAACTTGAAGATTCAATGTTGAAATGAAGAGAAAATTTCCCAAAATAGCTAAAGAAACGGGAGTCACGAGCGCAGCCTTCAGTACTTACAATCTGCTTAACCTAAAAATGGAAAAGAAGCTATTTATACTAAGCTGAAATGTCCGGACAAAAATACCCCTGCGGGGTTAGTGCGGAGCGCACAAAATGGTGTGCGGCCGCACTAGGCTCTTGACATAAAATTCCAGCTCTCTGAACTAAGGCAATGCGGTCCGCACAAAATCGAGTGCGGCCGCGGTGGCTTCTAGTGCGGTCCGCATGAAATGGAGCGTGGACCGCATTGGCTTTCAATCTCCAAAACCGGCACCTCTCTGATCTTTGGCTCTGCAGACCGCACTAAATTGAGTGCAGCCGCAGTAACTCCAATGCGGACCGTATTAAATCTCATGCGGCCGCATTGCCTGTTGGCCTGGAATTCACCTTCTCCGAATCTCACTTCTGCGGACCGCACAGAATGGTGTGCGGCCGCATTGGGCCTATTTTGCCCGAGCTTTATTTTGTCTTGGTACTTGTGCAAGTTTCACTCCTTTTTGAGCTGAACTTTGACATCACAACTTGTGAGCCTTTTAAGACTATTTTGTACATATTTCTAATCAAAACATAAGCAAGGAGGAGTATAAAATGTATCAAAATCCCTAGTTATCAACAAGAACCATTACCTCATTCTGGATTGAATATCGATATTTGCTCTGTAATATGCTTCATATATAACTGATTGCACTGATCGCAGGTCCAAAAATCGCATTTCACCCAGTACAAGTTGCTTAGGCAATAAGCCACCTCAGACATTGCCAAAAGTCTTATTGAATGCCACAATGTGCCAACAAGATACACACTCGAATATGATACCAAAGGAAAAAATGAACTTTGGAAAGAACTACTCAACCCACATAACTAATTAGCATCTGAAAAGATGTTATGAACCTTCCTCAGAAAAAGAGAAATAAAACACACAAGAATAGATGTGGGGAATTGTTACCTAACATCACATTGTTGCGGAGTGCAACCCAATCCACACATAATACCGTTGCGGCGTGCAACCCGATCCAACCATGATACCCGTGGCGGTGTGCCACCCGATCCAAATAATGTACCCGTGGCGGCGTGCCACCTGATCCATACATACTTATCTATAAAGGAATTACATACCGAGCTAAAATGCTCATACATGTGAAATACCCGAGTATCAACCACAAGCACGCGAAGTGCATAATGAAATTCATGGGGAGACAGATAGCACCATATGCTACAAAACTCAAGCACGACTAAGGTGCGATATATGATCTGAATATCGAAAGCCACCCTGCTCCCATAACACCATCGCTACAAGGAACCTCAATACATATGCAATTTATCAAGCCGTTTCACAACCCACACAGCATAATATAGTATTACATGAAATAGCCAACGACGAAATAACATCCAACATTTGAATACTCCTCCATAAGGAGAGCTTATGCCGAAACGAACACATCCAATCTGATATAGAGCCCACATTCACATTTTAGATCTACCCACGGACCTCAAGCCAATTCTGATCGTACCATGCTGGGCTAATAACCTTTAAGGCATCTACAATAACCCTTTTTCCCATGACACACAAGAATAGCTGTCAAATCCGGAACAAACCTCCACAGTCCACAACCAAATGAACTGAGCGCCCTTCAGGCACAATTTCTCAAATTAGCGATAGCACCACAATCTCCCTACTTGGTCTCAATCTTTGATCAATTAAGTGACTACAGGTCACACTTATACCATCTTCCCGTGGAATACGCTCCCATGACCTTCTGCACCAGGTAGCAAGTCTGCACATCCATACTACCGGCCGCACTAATGCTGTGAAGCAAATCACGAATCCGCAATCAGTACCCAAAGCCTCTTACACAAGACAGCGACCTCCGGTGACGCCAAAGACAATACCAGCTGACTCTGACCATCTGAGTCCTTTCTCGCTCAGCCGAGCTCGTGCTATTCTTGCCAATACTAATCGGCAACCTTGATCCTCAACTTCCAATTCCCATATCGTTCACTGTGCCTACATGCCAATATGTGACAGTACAAGAATTTCTCAAAACTCTCGAACCACTAATAGAATAATCACTTCATCATATAACACCCTTTCACTTAACTCCTTTCAGGAGAACCATTGCAACACGCGACTGAAATTCTCATAAACACAGAAAATACAAATCCTCAAGTAGTAGTCTAAAGCACCATGACTCTTTCGGGATCCATCTACACATAACATGCCATAATACTTGAATACCTTCAAATAAAATCAATTACGGCGGCCGTCAAGCCTCGCACGTACCACCACAAATCACATGCATAACTCAACGCGCTGAAGGAATTGATCATTGCCACCATCATGTCAATTCAACCATTGCTAACCTATCCGACTTCTTCTAATTTACTCTGGACTTGCCTTAAGGATAATAATAGCTCCATTCAGAAAATCGCGAACCCAAATCCGCACTCATCCTGAGTGACCTTATCTCACGAGACGACGTTGTCTCAAATCCCATGAACCATCTCATACCCTCCTTGTGTGCATATTTGCGTCTTCAACTAGTACATCCATTCTGATAATTTCTCTATGAATCCAAAGTCGTTTGCTCCCATTCCTCTCATGTTACACCGCAGACCAAAGATAACACAGAACACTCCAAGCCCCTTTTATAATCCGCTGCGAAAGCTCGATACTCAACCATACTACGGATTCGAACTCCTCTGACACCACACTTTAACTTTTGACTTCACTAGGACCGTTGTTCAGAGTCACCCACTCTGACTTGGTCCCGAATATGATCAACTCCAAGGCTCTGCTAGCACCTGAACACCCTCTCAAAGAAACACCCGGCTGAATCACCTTTCTTGTACATCACCTCTACACGAAGCATAAATCATGAGTCTTCCCAAAGCCTGAACATAAATTGATAAGGCCAATTATAACACACATTCCCCAAATCCTTTGCCCAAATCACTACTGATGTCCTCTTTCATTGGTCGTAATAACCCACCAATATGTCGATAACTAGAAACCTCACAAGTAGATAACCATACAATCCAATCATAGGTGGTGGGGCTCTCCCACTTAGCTTGAAGCCACATATTACATAACTTTGGAATCCACCGAGATTCCTTATCCCTATTGACATGGTCTTGCACAATCGACCTGCCAAACTTCTCGAAATTCTTCTGTTAGCATTTCATGAACACTCTGAATCACTAACCACATTTTCATATTCGACCTCTTTCTAGATAGCCAGTAGAATCTTCGTATAAGCTTCGTCAACCACGCGACCGCTGACTGCTCACAGGAGATAACCCAACTGTGGAAATTACATGCCGACATCTTCCAACGTTGCTGCACTGGGTACAATTAGTACAAAAATCAGTAACCCATCCTAACTCCTAAGCACGTGCTCATTCACCAGCTGTACAAGTCCGTTCACTCCTCATGGACATCAACTAAAGGTGCGCAAATACATTCCAATCCAAAGTCATGTTGTATAATAGCCAATATTCCAAATTTAGTTCGTAGACCTAGTCACTGTCCACCATGAATCCCCAAAATCACTTTAAACTTTTTCAAGGTGTGTAGTCATCCTACCACAGTACCTATATGATACTCTGCCACTCTCCCACTTTGGTCAACCTCACTCCTTTAAGCAACCAATCGACTCATGTTTCTCACTCTTGGCCTTCTAAAAGTTTATCCACCGCAAGACACCTCCCACATGTCCTTCCCCATCCTTCACTGCCCAGCTGTTGCCTTAAGTCAAAATCCATCTCTGTAGCACTTGAACTAATAGATCGCTACCAACTTTAAACCCATTCGAAGATCATCTTTCTCGAGCCATCAACACCAGGAACACCAATTCAATCCTGAACCACCGCATACCGCGATCTCTAACAGCCGCTTCCCCGGCACTATTTCACAATACTCTGCTCCCAAAGGCGAATTAAAGAAGACCATAACACCAGCAAACTTAACGCATTCAACAAGGACGACGATACTACATCACAGATGAACATTCCACCACGCTCGAAAATACCAAGTCTCGTTACTCTATCAACCCAAATCTGAGCATTCGAAGACCGATTGACTTTCCTCCGCCGGAAATAAAATACTGAATCTCTAAATCATGCACTGAGTAAACCTCCTCCTAAGTCATTCTCTGCTTCGATGCATAGGCAAGCACCTTACCATTACACAAATACTGTGCGATAGCAACGCACGAATCGTCATAACAATCAATGCCAATTCTCAAAGCCTTAGGTAATGCTAATACTGAGCTACAACGATAGAACGACCTTCCGCAAGGCGACGATGATAGCCCAATCAAGTACGCAGGGAGAAACATCCTGCACCACATCTCTAGTACCATTACGATTCCTCGATTCCCAATTTATAACAAGCACTTCACGTCGCATAAGATTGAATAGGAAAGAGGCAAAGACATAAGCATCATAGGAATTAAATCGCACGATGAGGAATCAAGAAGAGAAGTGCTCCTAACAGTCCTATAGCTCTCGAAGATAAGTACAGATGTCTCTGTACCAATCCTCAAGACTCTACTAGACTTGCTAATGACTCGTGAGACCTAAGTGAACCTAGTGCTCTGATACCATGTTGTCATGACCCAAAATCCAGTAAAGGTCGTGATGGCACCGGACACCACTGTCAGGCAAGCCAACAATTAATAATAAATTTAATTCTCATTTTAGTATTTTTGGAATCATAGTTTTCCTTCATTAAATAGTAGAATTGGAAATTTCAAAGTAAATAATAATGTTTTTAACAATCTCAATACTACATAACCCATAATCATCCCAGAACCCGGTGTCACTAGTGCATGAGCATCAACTAGGAAAAATAAAATAAAATACAGCATCTGTCCGAAAAACAAATTTGGACAGGAAAGAAAAATATAAATACTCTGAAGGAGACTCTGTTGGCTGCGGATCGTAACATAAGATGCATCTCACATAGGTCCTCGTATCAACCATGCCGATGCGCCCACTAGGTCACTAGACATGCATGTGCCTGTACAACAAAATGTACATCAAGTGTAGTATGAGTACGAAAAGAATGCGTACCCAGTAAATATCCAGTCTAACCTCGAAGAAGTAGTGAAAAGAGGTCGACTCCAACACTTACTATGGCCAACAATAATATACCGATAATATAATTAATCAAGGATTTTTGTAAATCGACTGTAACTCAATCGCATGAAGCAAGTAAAAAATTCTTTTGTTAATAGGAGATTGCCAAATTTATTTTCATCATCTATCATCTGTATCTCACGCCAATGAAGTGATATTAGTTACTATAAATTTCCAAAGCAACCAACTAAATCTTGCTCAAATCAAGCCGAGGACGTACGACCCGATCCAAAATATAAATATAAATTGTGCACTGCCGAGGGTCGAACGACACGAACAAACATATAAATATAAATTGTGCACTGCCGAGTGGTGAACGGCAAGAACCATAGATGCTTCTACGTAACCTGCCGAGGCGAACGATCGGCTCCCATGAGAGTAGTGAAAATTTACCCCGCTCGCAAAATATAATTGCAACGCGGTTACACATAGATTTCTTAAGTTATTATATTATTCCTCAATTCTTTTCGAAAATACGAAGTTCAAATGAAAACTTTTAAATCTTAAATTCCTCAATTTAAATTCTTTTCAAGACAATTATTACGCAACCTCAATCTTGCTTCTTCTCAAGGCAAAACAATAACCATAAATCATACAGCAATATCAACAAGGCATGATGTAAACCTAAAAATACCCGGACATAGGCATAGCTAGTAGCTATGTACAGGACTCTCGTCACCTCGTGCGTACGTAGCCCCCCATAATTTGAAACACATGTTAATTTAGTTCACCTATGGGGTAAAGTCCCTCTTACAAGATTAGAAAGGAGACTTATCTCGCTCCGTAGTTCCATAGCCGGTTCCCAAGTCTTTCAAACAACTCAAATCGATCCTCAACGCTCCAAAACTAGTCAATAAATGAGCAATTCCATAAATATATAGTCTAAAACTCAATATAATCCTATCTACAATAATTTCCATCTCTAAAAAGATTCATAGATAAACTTTACCCATAGCCCCGCGAACTCAAATATATAATTTATTTCCAATTCCATGCCCAAATTCATAGTCAAAATGCAAAAATACCAATTTCTAGGTTTTTCTTCCAAATCCCAAATTTCTACAAATTTTCATGTCTAAATCCATATATAAACCTTGTATTTAACTCACAACTAGAAGAAATCACTTACCTCTTGATGACGATGGAATCCCCTCTCAAATTGCTCTAAAAAATCGCCTAAGTCCAAGTGGGAAATGAGGAAAATGGGCTAAGTCTCGGAATAAAAAGCCCTTGGCTCCAGACGCAGATGTTGCATTTGCGACAGGGGGTTCGCAAATGCGACCTTCGCAAATGTGAAGAAAGCATCGCAAATGCGACCCCTGACAGACCTTGCCTTCATCGCAAATGCAATACAGAGTTCGCAAATACGAACTCTTCAGGCTTCGCAAAAGCGGTCATTGCTTCACAAATACGATCCTTTCTCTCTGCAGCCCAAGTTCGCAAATGCGAACACTACCTCGCAAATGCGATGGTCGCATTTGCGACTAATACATCGCAAATGCGATCATACCAGAACCAACAATTCAACTTCTTAACAAATCACTCTGAAGCTACTCCGAAACTCACCCGAGCCCCCGAGGCTCCAAACCAAACACCCACACAAGTCGAAAAACATAACATGAACTTGCTCGTGGCCTTAAATCACATCAAACAACATTGAATTCATGAATCGCACCCCAATTCAAGCTTAATGAACATTAGAACTTCAATATTTTACATTCGATGCCAAAACCTATCAAATCACGTCTGATTGACCTCAAATTTTGCGCACAAGTCAAATTCGACATTACAGACCTACTCCAACTTCCGAAAATAGAATTCGACCCCGATATCAAAAGGTCCACTTCCGGTCAAACTTTTAAAAACCCTTCAAATTTCTAACTTTCGCCAAATGACCCCGAAATGACCTACAGACCTCCAAATCCATATCCGGGCGCGCTCCCAGTGCCAGAATCACCATACGAAGCTATTCCCTAACTCGGAATCCCAGTGGACATTGATAATATTGAAATGCACTTCAACCCAAATTTATGAAATTCTTCTAAAATGCCAACTTCCATAATAGACGCTCCCGGGTCATCCAAAACCCGATCCGGACATATGCCCAAGTCCAAAATCATCATACGAACCTGTCGGAACCTTCAAATCTCGATTCCGAGGTCGTTTACTCAAATACAGCCTTAGTCAATTCTTCCAACTTAAAGCTTCCAAAATGAGAATTTTCTTTTCAAATCAACTCTGAACTTCCGAAATTCCAATTCTGACCACGTGTACAATTCATAATACCTGAAGTGACTCATGGCCTCAAATTGCCGAACGACGCTCTAGGGCTCAAACTGACCGGTCGGGTCATTACATATTGAGTGTAATGCAACCCGTATCCTAAAATTTCCTTACTCGAGTCATTCTCAATCTAAACCTCTACAAGTCATAACTGACTCACCAGTATACCTCAAACTGAAACCAATACAACACATAACCGTGCAATCAACTTTACAATGCCCATACTTTATTACAGCCATAATACCGTAGTGAGATTCAACCAAATCCTTCATAAACTCATGTAACACAAACCACATAATACTTCAAATTATCCGTTGAGCTCGCACTCCTCCTCTTGACAGTCAGATCAACTATTACCACTGGTCCCACTCAAATCACACAAATATAACCCACTGGTAGGAAAAAAAAAGCCTCCACACAACATCGTAAGGATTACACATCCGTAGACTACCCCGAAGGAGATAGCTCACCGCTTAACCTCAAACTGACATTTATACCCCTTCACGGCCACGACTACTACGCAATCACCTAATCTTCCTAAGTCTGAACTCATCAACAAGACATGAAAATATAATTCATTCCACAATTAAACAACATGAAAGATGCCTCAACACACTCATAACTCGAGACTATGCGTCACATCAAGACATGAATCAAGCTCCCAATAGTCCTTTCTACATCTCAAGCAATCTCTTCTCATCACATTCAATCCATGTGAACACATCTCGCAGTCACATCATACTCATCACATAGTCATCAAATCACAAATTCCACTAATAGGGACATATCGGACATATAGGTCCAAAAGCACGTGCTCACACAATCAAAATCTCTGTGCTCAAGCTACTGTCGAAACCCGACCTCAAGTCCTCTAGACTGGCCCATCATCAGCACACCGAAATCACATCTTGCACCTCATCCATGGAATCACAAGCTGCCAATGCACAGCTGATATCGAGCGCTTATGTGCGCATACGAATGCGTGGAAGGAATTTAAAGAGTTATGCTTCGAGCTGAATTAATGTCGCACGATAATGAAAGAAAGATGGGAAGTATATCCTTAATGTCCTGTAGCCTCTCGAAGATAGGCATGGACGTCATCATATCGATCCGTAAGACTCTACTAGACACTTGCTCGTGACTTGTAGAACTTATGAACCTAGAGTTCTGATAACAATCTGTCACGACCCAGAAAAAATCCACTAGTCGTAATAGCACCTAACCCAACCCGCTAGGTAAGCCAACTAATAACTATCCAATTTTAATAATATTGTCGCGCCCCCTTTTTTCCCTCCTCGCGGAGAGAGGTACAGGTTTCGACATTCCATGGGGTGTGATAACTCATTTCCTTTTGGGAATTGGGTATTTGAAGAGTCGCCACCTAACGGATTATGGTGCGTTAGGACACCTAGAGCGATTAACTCTTGGATTGGTTTGCATTACCAGAGATTAGGGTAAGGGCTCGAAATAACCTCGAGGGGAAGGTGTTAGGCACCCCTCTTGGTCCACAACTGTGGGTCCCGACCGAACTTATATTCACAAATTAGTCCATATAAATAAATAGTCGAATCAAATAGGTTGCAAGTAAAGCACGTTGGGTAACTCAAGTAATAAAGATTTTTCGAACAAGTTGTAAACAAAGGTTTTAAAATAGAAAAAGGAATTTTGGTAAAGGAGCAGTCCTAGGTTGGTTAGCCTATAGGATCACCCTACAAAATGTCCGGCAAAACACTCCTCGATGAGGGGCTACACGTGACATTAGCGCGTAGTCATCATATCCCATATCTACCCTTCTTATCCCCTTAGTGGTCATGCAAAGCGAGTGTTTGGTCAGCGATCTCTATTGCGTGATGTTACCCGTCCCTTCTTAATGGTCCTGGAGGGATTTAGGACCTCTACCTATAGGTGGTTCTAGACAGACCCCTAAGGTTTTAAAGGTGAAAATTCTAAGGCGACAGACAAAACAATTAGGACTTTTAACACATAAGATAAAAGGGATCAATTAGAGGCTCAAAGTTTCCTCCTCAAATAAGGCACATAAACAGCACGACTTCAAGAACAATTAAGGGCTTTTTATTAAACAGTATCCTGAGGCAGGATGTCTAGGTGAATATGCAGAAGACAAGTAATTTTTTTTTTTGCAAACTCATGAGTAATGACCCTAGCAGTTGCCTATTCTTTTCTTAAAACCCTGTTAGGATCAGAAAAAACATTAAGTCATAGAAACAGTTTCAGGATTGCAACTTTTGAAAACGCCGTACAGGCTTGCCTATACGCGAAATACTGATGACTACGTTTTATAGTAAAACGGGGCAGATTTTAAAACAGACTTTTAAATCCCTATGGGCATGCTGTCTAATAACAGTTTAAGGCAGTTTTCAAAGAACTCGTTTCAGGGAAATATAAACCACTTAATTAAACCAAATCAGAAGTGAACTAAACCTTAACCGGATTGAGTTATTTAAACTAAAACTAGGCGAGATCCATAGGCAGGATTTGATATTGTTCCCTATAGGCATGATATCTAAGTTTAATACTGATTTTAAAGACTTGCAGGCATGGAAACATACATAAGCACTTGTTATTTTAGAATCTGGATTAAATCCTATAGGCATGGCATCTATTTGTGAAGCTGATTTTAAGACTTGCAGACGTGATTTCTATTACGGAATTATTTGAAACCAATAGGCGTGATTTCTAGCATGGTGATATAAACATGACAAGATGTAAAGCCCTATAAGCATGATTTCTACTTGGTAAGGCAATCAGATTAAAATGTAAGTCCTATAACCATGATTTCTACCCGTATTACCCCATAAACATGTAGCTACCCATCCCTTTCACTAATTACCCCATATTTGTTTACAAGTTATTACAGACCACATGAATGAATTACATAAGTAAATAAGAAAATAAGAAGCTATTCTATAGGGAGCCTTCAATTAGGCCCAGATTTCCAAAGCCTCCAATAGCCTCGAATGCCTCAATTCCATAGACAATGTCATAGTCTAGGTGCATCAAAGTTCCCTAAGGATCTCAAGGATCCCGGGCAGTGCTTACACCTAGACTTAGTAACCAAATTGAATAAGTGCAGTGTGGAAAGGGCCAGCCTCAGTATGCCAGAGTTCAGAGGGTTCTCAAGGGGATCCCAAGGTAGTACACATACTGGATGGGGCAGAACCTATTGACCTAGGTGTTGAGTGGGAGTGCTTGACACAAGTTGAAAAGGTTTTAATGGAAAAACTATATTAAAAGGAAGTTTGTTTGAAAATAATTCAGTAAAAATAATAGAGACAATTTGAAAAGGGATTGGAGTAGTGAACAAAAGTCCAAACACAACACCATTAAGATAGGTTCATACACAGCCAGGAGTCACAGAACCAAAGCAAGTTCAGTAGTCACAAACAGGAGTCAAGGGATTTGGGGATACATAGAACACCTGATTATAAACACATAATCAAGCAAAGGTCTAGGAATTGGAATAGATATGCTCAGAAACAGCTGACCTGACATAGAACCAGACATAAAGAACAAACTTACATACAGGGGTGATAGGGATTTGGGGATACATGGAGCACATGGTGGTAAACACATAAAAGGTAGAGATAATTGGTGCCGACATGTTCAGAAACAACACAGAGGGGGTAATATACTGATCTTAAGGAAGGGGAGTACATAACATGCTAATAACGTAAACATCAACTACAAGTTTCACAACAAAACCATGAATAGAAACAAACTAGAAATAGGATGAACTGAAGCAATAAAAAAACCATATTGTTGTTGGAACTTGAATTGAAACTAGAACATGCCAGTAAAGAAGACAGTAAGTAAAGTGAAAGAGCAGGAGAACACAATGGTTAGCCTTGGCTTGCAGCCGGCTAACTTAGAATTATGGCAAGCAGCACAAAGGAGAGCAGAAAGTTTATGTGAGAGAGAGAGAGAGAGCTTTTGAACCAAGAGTGTTCGTCTCTATGTTAATGAGAGAGTACGTATATATAGTAGTTCGAAAATTAGGTAAAATAACGCAAGGATCATAATAGCATAGTAATTATGGAACCAAATACTAAACAGAATCAAATCAATGTAAGTACCCCTTTAATTAAGGGGGTAATCAACCAACGGTAATAGGTAGAAATGATTAAGGAAAGAAATCAAATAGAGTATAAGGTATAAAATAGACAATTGTGGGTAAATACATAGGGGTTTAATTAAGGAAATAACTAATGAAGAATCAGTTTAGTACTCGGTTCACCAAATAAGGTAATAAAATAAAAAATAAAGTTGTAGAGTATGGAAATAATCGACAATCAGCACATAGTAAATCAGAAAATCAGGGATTCGAAATCATTTATTTAAGGGGAGTAACAGGTAAACAAGTTAACAGGGGAATCGAGAGTTTACAGGGAAGTTTCAAATCAGGCCAAGAAACAAGGAGTTCAGAGTCAATCAAAGAGAGAGTTTTAGCATATAAAAGGAGTGGAATGGGAGTAACCAAACACATTATGCAAAGAGGCAGATATCGACGAGTCAAGATGAACACAAACATAAAGAGACGATATAAGTTGGGCATTAGAAAACTCAGTAGAACATGTTCGAGGCAAGATAATCGCAGAAACTTAACCAAGAATCGAGTAGTCATGCTAACACACAGAACCAAACAAAGAAATCTTAGAAATTTAGGGCTTTATACATAGGCGAGTTGAAAAGGTAGTAGAATCATAGAATCAATCGAAATATGAAAGAGGTAGAAGTTTAAACATAAAGAATCAGTTTAAACAAGGTTTTTCTAGAAGAAGTTCCAAAAACCCTAATTCTAGAAGAAGGTGAAAACACTTTGAAATCGATGATTCTTGTAAAAGAGTTTTAAAAACAGTGTAAAACATCAATGAAACAGACTCAAATCGTTCAAAATCGTAAAGATCTAGGAGTTGTAAGCAAAATATTAGGGTTTCAGAAGAAACCCAAGTATAGATGAAAGAACCTGTCAAAATCACAAGGATCGTAACAAGTACAGCAAGATTTCGCCTGGAATCATACTGAAGTAGCCAAGAACAGACCAGATGGCAAACCCTAGATGCAAGTTAGCGTGGCCCAGGGCCCTTGAAGACCTCAAAGAAGGTGAGCATGGCAATAGAGGAGCCATTGGAGGCTTAGGAGTTGATGGGGGATCACTGGAGAAGATCGGAGAAAGGGAGGTCAGCGGTTGAAGGAGTTAGGGTTAGGTTGAGTGATTGAGATATGAGAGGAGAGAATATAGGGGCGGCGGATTTAGAAAATGAGATAGGGTTAGGGGGTCGTTTGGAATAAAAAAGGAAGGGATTAATACGGACCGTTGATCTGAGCGATCAACGGCCAGAATTTAATTGGGGTAGGTTCGGGTTAGGCGGGTTCAGGGGTTAGGTCGGGTGGTTTAGTTTGAAATTGGGCTGGGGTTGGATTTAAATTGGGCTGAAATTGAAATGAAAATCTGGCTACATTTTAAATGGCCTCTTTTCCCTATATAATTTACAAATAATGAATAAATTTCTAGAAAATAATTTTGTGTACTAAAATGATTTAAAATAGATATTTAATATTTTTAAAATATAGGAGATCAATTTTACCCATATAAAGGTAGTTATACATTAAACGGGCTAATATTGCGATTATATGCAATTTAACTTTAAAAATACAAAAATGCAATTATAAAAATGCATAAAAAATATTTTAACCATATTTTGGCATAAATATAGAAATTAAAGGACTAAATCATCAAAACAATAATTTGAGGGGTAATTATTGGGGATTTTATGAATGAAAGTGAAGGAAATAAAACAATTTAAATCCTTACAATTATGGGAAAAATTATAAAACCTTGTGCATGCTTATATATGCATATATATGCTATTTTGAAGGTATTTATGTATATATAAAAAATATAGGGAAAAATTAGGTATCAACAGCTGCTCCTCTTTACCCGGGAAGGATGAAAGAGTTTTTGGGTAAAGAAATAATGGCCAATTTTGACCGGACGGGATATTTTGAAAGGCGGAGGCCGGACTCTGATTTTCGAGTTGCCTACATATCCCTGGTTTTACAGGAATCAGGCCATGGGTTGTTTTGGATTCATCTGCGGAATATGCCGATAAAATTACTGCAAGAACGTACACGCGATGCGGAAGCGGCTACGGTGAGCGGTTTAGGCTAGGGACGGTTGGAGGGAACTGGAGAGAGATTGCTCCTGCTAGGATAGCGGTTGCTTAGTGGTTGCCTGCAGATAAAAAATGCTACAAACGTATCTGCGGAAATTTAAGCATGATGCAAATTCCCTTTGGACCATGAAAGATTGTCTTTGGACGGTTAGAGATGACGTCCTTAGACCATGACGTCCTGGGCCATGAATTGTTTAATGAGGGATTCGCAGGCCATGAAATGTTTGTTCTCGGGACATGAAGATGGTGCCTCCGAACCATGACGCCTTTGAATAATGATATGCAAGTTTTGAGATATCCTTAGGCCATGGCATGGTGTCTTTCGACTATGAGGATGATGCCTTTAGACTATGACGCCTTCGGATAGATTGGCGATATTTCAGCCCATGATATGCAGTAATATGATGTTAACAAGACAAGGCTTAGTCTTGTGAAATGGAGGGCAGAGCTTAGCCCAATCGAAAAGCAAATAAATATCACTAAAAATAGAGCAATATTTATGCAAAGAGGGACATCGCTTGGTTCCATGCAGACGGTGAGGCAAGGATTAGCCCCATGCAAATACGGAGGCAGGGATTAGCCTCATGGAGTCAAGGATTAGACTCATGCAAAATATGGAACCAGGGATTAGACTTGTGCAAGTATTGAGGTAGGGATTAGCCTCATGCGAGTATGGAGGCAAGGATTAGCCTCATGCAAGTATGGAGGCAAGGATTAGCCTCATGCAGGATCGAGTCAAGGATTAGACTCATGCAAATAGGGAGGCAAGGATTAGCCTCATGCAGGATGGAGTCAAGGATTAGACTCATGCAAATAGGGAGGCAAGGATTAGCCTCATGCAGGATGCAGTCAAGGATTAGACTCATGCAAATAGGGAGGCAAGGATTAGCCTCATGCAGGATGGAGTCAAGGATTAGACTCATGCAAATAGGAGGCAAGGATTGTCCCATGCAAAGAGCAAGAAGCAAATAAAGGTAGCATATGTCTTAGCTGGAGATGTATTCGGTAATTGATAGTGATCTTGCCACATGGATGTTACCGTTACGTCAGATGTGCCTGCGTTCAAAGAAAAATTGTAAGTTTTGTGGGGGGAAGGTTGGTTCGTGGTTCTGTTGGCTGGCTTTGCTTTGCTTCGTTCTGAAAGCCTTTTGAGTTCCCCTGGGTGATACCTGACTGTAATGAAAATAGAGTTTTTCGAAAGTATGCAATTATTGATGAAAAATAGAGTTATTATTAAAAACACAGTGAAATATCACGTTATTTTGGACGAACTAGCGACTGTAACACATCTCAGAGGCATTGCAACTCTCTCATAATGGAATTTTGGGGGTCCCCCTCAAAATTCTGCCCCAGTTTGGTAGATGATCTCTAACCATTTGCAGACAATAGGCCTTTCTAGGCTCCCTTCGAAATTTTGAGAATCCTTAAAATCCTGCCCCAGTTTCCTAACTGATTTCTGACTGTCTGATACATGTTGGCGTTGGCCGGACTTGCTCCGGAATTTTGAGGGTCCTCCTCAAAATTCTGCCCCAGTTTCTGATCTTGGGGGAAATGAAAATTTTATTATGGTATGACTGAACCCATAAGGCTACCTACGTATCCCCTCTTAAATGGGAATCATGTCAAGTGTAGTTCAATTACATTAGATGAAGAAATGTAAAACAATCTAAGCATAGTATCTTTTGACTGCGTCTGAATTGATTGGCTTTGGCCAGATTTCCTCGTCCATTTCTGCGAGTATGAGTGCTCCTCCTGTTAGCACCCTATGAACCATGTACGGACCTTGCCAGTTGGGAGAGAACTTCCCTTTGGCTTCATCTTGATGCGAGAAGATTTTCTTTAATACCAGCTGCCCTGGTGCGAACTGCCTTGGTTTGACTCTTTTGTTGAAAGCTCTGGACATTCTATTCTGATAAAGTTGGTCGTGACATACTGCGTTCATCCTCTTTCCATCGATAAGGGCCAATTATTCATAGCGACTCCTTATCCACTCTGCATCGCTGAGTTCAGCTTCCTGTATGACTCTTAAAGAAGGAATATCCACCTCGGCTGGGATGACAGCCTCGGTACCATAAATCAACATGTAGGGAGTTGCCTCGATTGATGTGTGAACCGTGATGCGGTACCCCAATAGGGCAAAGGGTAACTTCTCGTGCCATTGTTTGTGTTTCTCTACCATTTCCTTAGTATCTTCTTGATGTTTTTGTTGGCGGCTTCTACGGCTTCATTCATCTGAGGTCTATAGGCTGTGGAATTCTTGTGCTTGATTTTGAAAGCTTCACATATAGCTTTCATCAGATCACTGTTGAGGTTGGCGGCATTGTTAGTAATAATGGACTCGGGAACTCCGAATCGGCAGACGATACGATCCTTGACAGAATCTGCGACGACCTTCTTGGTTACAGCTTTGTAAGATGTGGCCTCTACCCATTTTGTGAAATAATCGATGTCGATCAGAATAAACTTGTGCCCGTTTGAAGCAGTGGGCTCAATTGGACCAATAACATCCATTCCCCAGGCGGCGAATGGCCAAGGCGAGCTTGTTGCATTGAGCTCGTTTGGCGGCACTTTTATCATGTTGGCATGCACTTGACATTGAAAGCATTTGCAGACATACTGAATGCAATCCGTCTCCATGGTCATCCAGAAGTAACCTGCCCTGAGTATCTTCTTAGCCAAGACGAAACCATTCATGTGGGGACCACACGTCCCAGCATGCACATCCTCAAGTAACTTAGAAGCTTCCTTTGCATCAACACATCTTAGTAGGCCCAAATCGGGATTTCATTTGTAAAGGTTCCCTCCGCTATGGAAGAAGTGATTTGACAGTCTCCGGAGTGTGCGTTTCTGAGTGTGATTTGCATGCTCCGGGTGTTCTCCTTTTGATAAGTATACTTTGATGTCGTGGAACCAAGGTTTTCCATCTGCTTCTTCCTCGACATGAGCACAATACGCCGGCTGATTGTGGATCTTCACCGGAATGGGATCAATGTAGTTCTTATCTAGATGTTGTATCATGGATGACAAAGTGGCCAATACGTCGACAAACTCGTTCTAAATTCTGGGCACATGTCGGAATTCTATCTTCGTAAACCTCTTTCTCAATTCCTGCACATGGTGTAGATACGGCAATATCTTGGAATTCTTGGTGGCCCATTCTCCTTGTACCTGGTGCACAAGAAAATCTGAATCACCGATCACCAGCAGCTCCTGAATGTTCATGTGGACTGCCATGTTGAGCCCTAGTATGAAGGCTTCATATTCTGCCATGTTGTTGGTGCAGGGAAATCTGAGTTTAGCAGATACCAGATAATGCTGACCCGTTTCTGATACCAAAACTGCTCATATGCCTACTCCTTTGAAATTTGCGGCTCTGTCAAAAAACATCCTCCAACCATTATATTAAGGCTGTATTGTGGTCCGGGCCTGGCCCGGGACCGCGGGCTAAACGGGCCAAATGGGCCTAACGGGCCGGTTCAAACGGGCCCGATCTCTAGTGATGCAAAAGCCCACAGTGGGCCGGTCCTTAACAAAAAGCCCGCGAGCCCGGGNTTGGTGCACTTGACTTGAAAAACAAAAATGGTGAGATCTTCAGAGTTAATGGGCACAGAGTCAAGCACTATCTTGGCAAGATTGATGACAGCTATGTGGTGGCAATGATCCATCTCAAATGATTTGATGGTAATCTGCGTCGTGCCGCGACGTTAAATCAGGCGCTTCTTGGGAGGCAACCCATGTGTCTTTCTTTTTGTTTTTTTGATTTTCTTTTTAGTTTGGACTAACTGGTTTTGAGATGTACGTAGGGTTGTTTTGATGCAGTGCAGGACCAAGTTGGGAAAATGTGCACTCTCTGAAGTTTGCACTGCGGCCACATTGCATTTCTTGCGGCCGCAATGGCCTTAGTGCGGGGGCAACAAATCAATGCGGTCCGCAGTGTTGATTGGTAAAAGAATGGGGTTCTCTGAAGTTTGACACTGCAGCCGCAAAGCATTTTGTGCGGTCCGCGGTGGACCACTGTGGCCGCAGAGCATTTCTTGCGGTCTGCGGTGGTTGACTCCCCAGTGCTTCATGTTCTTGACTGCCGCGGACCGCGGTGCCATTTTGTGCGGTCCGCGGTGGGTAGGTATAGTGGGTCCCAGGGTCATTTTCTATAAATAGGACCTCAGGGCTTTTTATGCGGACCGCAGTGGTAAAACTTCAGAGAGTAAAGGTTTGAGGACCGCGGCCGCGGTGGATTTTGGGCGGTCCGCGGTGCCTTACCGCGGCCGCAGACCATTTTGTGCGAACCGCGGTACCTAGAATCAGAGAGCGGGTAGTCTGACCCCCACCTCAATGCGGACCGCGTGCCATTTTGTACGGTCCGCGGTGGTCTCTTTGCGGCCGCACTACATTTTGTGCGACCCGCAGTCTGCTGTCTGCAACTGTTTTCCTCTCTGTCTGCAATGATTTTCTTGACTAATTCTTCTGATACTGTGATACTAACAAGCTTCAATTGAATTCCACTTGCAGAAAATGGTCAAATCACGAGGCGGTGGTGACAAACAAAAGGGAAAAGCTAAGTCTTCCCGGGGTAGGGGACGAGGAATGATAAGATTGACCCCCTAAGCTCGACAGGCAATTAAGGAGACCAGAAAGTCAATAAGGGCTGCTGATAGAGCTGCTTCCCATTCAGAGGGAAGTGAGTATTTGCCCTCCCGGGGGGTGTCTGATTCTGAGTCAGTGCCGGAGTATATTCTTGACTTCCGGAGAGGATGAGATTGAGAGATAAGCCTACCCCTCAGGGATCCCCCACTGCTCAAGCTTCAATTCCAATTTCTTCTGAGTCGTCTGAGGGCTCAGCCGAGAGCGGTGACAGTGCCTCTTCTACCTCACCTACAGCTTCACCACCCGGTGAGGATCCCGTAGAAGGAGAAGGAGGGGTTGAGCCCCAAGTAGGAGGGGTGGCGAGAACCAGGAAACCAGAGGTTTGGGAGGATAGCTTTGTGAGTGAAGTGGCTTACCACAAGTTCAGAGAATGGTGGCCCGAGAGGAAGCTGATACTTGAACGGACTTTCATTGATAGAGACCTCTTGCCTCACAACCCTAATGCGAGGAGGCAGTTAGATAGAGAGTTGGCTGGGAATACTTCACAAGCAATGTTGAGGATGCAAATGAGCACCTAGTTAAGGAGTTCTACACCAATGTTGCCCACATAAAAAAGGGCACGAAAGTGACTAAGGTGCGGAATCTGACAGTGAAATTTGATGGGAAGACAATCAATGACTACCTGGGCTTTATGGAAGAAGATGACTCACTGTATTTGGAGAAGGTAGCATTGGGAGAGGCAGTCCGTCCGTGGTTAGCAGAGTACCTAGCACTCCCGGGTACCACCCCAGCTTGGTTGACAGCAGGAGTCTAGATTTTGAGGAGGACTCTAAATTTTGAAGCAAAGGGTTGGGAGACGTTCGTCTGCAGCAGGTTGGATCCCACCACTCATGAGAACTCCATGCCTATCTCTCGGGCAATCTTGGTGGCTTCTATCATGGCTGGGTACCCGATCAACGTCGGGAAGGTGATGTCTGAGGTGATCACACGGGTGGTCAATGAAAATGATAGATCATACCCCTTCCCAAATTTCCTGAATATGTACCTGGATGACTTGGAGGTGGACAAGAGGAGATTTGATGTGAAGGTGAAGCCAAAGGCACCTTTTTCCTGGTACAGCCTGCAAAGTAATGACAACCCCAAGGGCAAAGATCCTAAAGGCAAAGCCACTGCTTCTACGGGCCAGTCTAAAGAGCCAGTAGTTGTAGTAGCTCCCTCTCAGCCTCCCTCAGCTACCCCAGCTACTGCCCTAGGACCTTCTACTACCACTGCCACAGATATCCCCTCATCTTCGGCCTACCCATTGACTGCCCACCGCTTGAGCCAGACCCTTGCCAGTATCAACAACTGGATGTAGGCAGCCACTTCTAAGCTGTCTGTGCTTTCTACCTTGGTGGAAGCCTAGTATGTACCACCTCAGCCGCAGGTCCCGCAGTCAGTGGAGGACACTCTCAAGGAGCTTCTGGACAACCAGAAGAAACTCCTGGAGAACCAGCAGTTGATCTTGGATGATGTAGATGCTCATGGGAAAGCACTGAAAGATCTAGCGAAGGAAACCAAGAAGCTGAGGAAGACTCAAGCATCAAAGGAGTCGGTAAAGGAGTTGAGGGTAGAGGTGGAGAGAATAAAGGCTGTTGATCAATTGCCTTTGGAGCTATTATTGTAGGACCCGACCCCAGCAGTCCAGCCTGAGCAGGAATTAGAGAGGCCAGCAAAGAGAAAGAGGGTGATTCCCCGTGCTGATGATGCAATGATAGAGTTGGCGGAGCCTCAGGAAGGCTCCTCTAGCCAGCCCCAGGTTCCAGTACAGGCCTAGGACCCAGTGCAGACATAGGTTACAGGGATCCCGTCACAGGTTCCCCAGCAGTCCGAGGACCCAGGGACCCAGGATCATGATCCTATGCAGATGGAGGACCAATAAGGAGTTTTCTCTTTACTCTCTATCTTTTATTGATCTTATTTTGGGTAGTTAGCATTGAGGACAATGCTAGCTTTCATTTGAGGGGGTAGCCCTATTTTGATGACATTGGTATGACACTACTTTCTATTTATGCTTTCATTTTCACTTTTGGTATGTACATAATTTTACCATTTTAGTTCACTTTTCGTACTTTTGCAACTTTGGTCTGTATATAAAGTTACTTTCTGATGTATATATACATTCTCCCTAATGTATATTCGACTAAATCCCCTCTTGTACATATTCATTTTACTTTCCGCATTTTTTCTTCTTTACTAGCTTCTTATTTCATTTTGATAGCTTCTTATTTTTAGTTTTTGCGTGCAATAAGCCTTTGGTTTTCTTAATGCCACGGTTCTTTCCAAAGATGGAATTTGTGTGAACCAGGTGGCTCTTCCCGATGATGGATGGCATGACAACCTTCTTAAGGGTTTGAGTCTGTTTTCTTTTTCTTTTTGTATAAATAATAGCTAGTGAGTAGTGGTGCCTCAAGCAAAGCTTCATTTGGGCCTAACACATTTGCCTTTGATCCTATGGTCAAAAGCAAATTGTTGTGTATAGGATGGTGAAAGTTGTGACCTTAAGACTATTGTGTTGGCCGATAATCATCAAGTGTTTTCCGGGACCATTGTGTTGCTCAAATCTTAGCTAAGGTCGTTGTGGGCCCCCGACTCTGTCTCTTTAGCATTCCTATAGCTTGTGTGGTGAGAATTTGAATTGCAAGTCCAAGTCCCATGCCATTAGTCTAGAACTTGCCCTGAATGTTTGTCTAGGCGAAATCTGAAGTGTAGTTTGACTTGAGAAGTGATTATAGGCTCTCCTTGATCCAAATGATATCTTGCAAACATCCATAGCCTACCAATGATAATATCCCTAGTCAACCCCTTTGAGCCATAGCCCTTTTTCCTTCAAAAACCATGATACAAGCCTTTACCCGTTTTGAAAAGACCCTATCTTGGCTGGCACCCAATCTTTCCTTAGAACATGGCAAAAACATAAGTTTGGGAGGATATACAAAGAATGCAACAAAGTGGTAAAAAGGTACAAAAGAAAAGAAAAGGAAAGGCAATGAAAAAGAAAGAAAAACCAAAAAGTCAAAAAGAATTAACAATATGGAAGAAATGAAGGGACTGAATAAAAGTAAAGTGAGGAAAGGCGTGGAAAGACGAAAAAGGGAGAAAAAGGTTTGAAATGAACAAGAAAGAGTGACAGTGTGTCTCTCTAACCCCTAAGAAAGAAGTAAATGACTTAAAAAGTCAAGAGAATATGTGCCAAAGTAAGCAAATGAAGTGCTTAAGGGAAGATGGAACCTACTTAGACCAAATATTTCCTACCCTGAACCAAAAGCCTTCACGATAACTCCACAAAAGCCCTATATGATCTTAAGTTGAACGAAGCTTACATTAGTGGTGACTCACATAAGGGGCAAGCTTATGGTACTTAGAGCCGGACTTGTGACTTTTCTTTGAGAGAGATGAAAGTGTTTCCACTATCCTCGTTCTGAGTGTTACAATTTGAAAGTGAGGTTTGCTTAGGGAGAGTTGAAGATGTATGAGTTTGGGTTCCACAATGACCAAAGTAGTAGAAAGAGTTTCTTTGGTGAGTCGAGTCAATCCTTGATGCTCTTGTGTCGCACTAAAACCATGGTGTTTAAAAGGTTGAATGTTGTCAATGACTCATTTGATTTGAGGGCAATTGTTAGTCGCAATTGATGCTAGATGAGGTCACTTTAGGTCAGCTGAATTTTCTTGGTTTTACTCTTAAGAGGTGGGACATATTTTGTTTGCTTGAGGACAAGCAAAAGCTTAAGTTTGGGGGAGTTGATAACTAGGGATTCTAGTTCATTTTACACTCCTTTTCACTTGAGTTTTGACTAAAAATGTATACAAAATAGTCCCAAAGGCTTACATGTTGTACTTGTTTGCAAGGTTTGGTAAAAAAGGTAACAATTAGTCAAAACCAGCTAAAAAAGGAGTGAAACATGCACAAGTACCAAGAACAAGTCAAAGCACAGCTGCAACAGACTCACTACGGTCGCAATCCATTTAGTGCGGTTCGCAGTGAGGAGATTCAGAGAGATGGAAAATTGGAGCTTAAAGCAGTGCGGTCCGCGGAGATTTTCTCGCGGCCACAGAAGCCTTTTTGCGGCCGCAATCCATTTTATGTGGTCCGCAAAGAGGGAGGTTCAGAGAGTTGGAGGTTTGGATAATTGAAACCAATGCGGTCCGCGGAGTATTTTGTGCGGACTGCAATGAAGCCACTACGGTCGCGGTGCATTTTGCGCGGCCCGCGGTGGACAGATTCAGAGAGCCAAAAAAGTCAAGCCAAAAGCCTCACCGCGGCCGCAGTGCATTTCCGCGGTCCGCGGTACCTCCGCAGGGGTATTTTTGTCCAAAAAATTCGGCCTAGTATAAATACTTTCTTTTCACATTTTTAGGTCATCTTTTGTAATCTAATTTTGAGGAGAGCACGTGAACGACTCTTTTGTTCCATTTTGAGTAATTTGTAGCTACATTTACGCTGAATCTTCATTATCTTAGTTTGTAATTAAATATTATGGGTTATTCTTCATCTAATTTCTTGTTTTCTTCCATTATTATGAGTAGCTAGACCCATTAGCTAGGGTTGTGGCTCAACCCTAGTGTGGGTATTTGATGGGTCTTGTGTTTTAATGCTTAGATGTTTATGGGTGGTTGATATTTGGACTGATTTGTATTTTGTATATTGGATTAGTAGTTGCAAACACTAATTTGTGCCTAAGTGAGTTGGGCTCTTCTTGAGAAAGAGATCTTAAGTCTACGAAATCTGTCCAACAAGAAACTGGGGCGTACTCAAGAGATTGATAGCCCCAATTAAAGGGTTAAATCTAGAGATAGTAATACCCGACTTGAGCCTACATTGCTTGCTTAATTTCGACACCCAATTGGTCTTGAGAAAGTCAATTCAGGCAAAGTAACTCAAGCTACCGAGAGGTATAGAGTGAGTAGTGTCGTCCAAATGGCTATATCTCAATCCCAAACATAACATCTTTGCCTTAGACTTAGGAACCCGTCAAGTATTCACCTAGGGGGAAGTCATTTCCCTAGTGCCTCGTTACCTATTAGACAACCCTTTAGCAAGTATTCTTAGTTAAATTTAGTATCTTATAGTATAAAAAATATAAGTAATCAAAAGAACAACTATGATTGGAAGCGTAATTAAGAGCATTACGCATTGCTAGTTTAGATAGGAATCCAATCCCCAAATCTAGCTCCATGTGGATTCGATCCCGACCTATTCGGGTAAAAGCTGCATCGACCGCTCTCGCCGCTCTATAGTGGTGCAGGGTTGGCACCGATCACATACACTATGTAGCCACATGGGGTTTGAGAGTCGTGTTTAGGGGAGAACTTTACGGGATAAGTGTTAGTGTGTCACTTGTGTTTACCTCTTCGTGAGGTTGTTCTCTCGATATTTTGTACTCTCCTTTATTATAGTGGATTGCTCATCTCCGCCGTGGACGTAGATCAGTTGACCGAACCACGTTAAATGTTTGTGTCTCTTTTGGTAGATTTCTCTTTTGTTGTCTGATTTATTATCGTTGAAGATTTGCTTTACTAGCTTCCGCACGACAACTGATTTATTTTCGGTCCAAACAATGGTATCAGAGCTTTGGTTTTTTATCCGAGTTATTACGGAATAGAGGCGAATATGAGCAAGATGGTATGTTTAAATGGGAGAAATTATAATGTTTGGAGAAGCAAGATGAAAGACTTGTTGTTCGTGAAGAAGATGCATCTACCCGTTTTTGCAGCTCATAAACCCGAGAGTATATCTTATGAAGATTGAGATTTCGAGCACCAACAAGTGCGTGGATATATACGACAATGGGTTGAAGATAATGTTCACAACTATATTATGAACGAGACACATGCGAGATCATTGTGGGAAAAGCTAGAGACTCTTTATGCTTCAAAAACCGAGAACAACAAGTTGTTTCTGCTAAAGCAATTGATGACCTTTAAATACAAGGAAGGCAGCCCTATCCTTGATCACATAAATGATTTTCAGGGCGTCCTTGATCAGCTGTCTGGAGTGGGAGTTAATTTTGATGATGAGATACAAGGACTTTGGCTTCTTAATACTCTGCCAGACTCTTGGGAAACTCTTCGTGTTTCTTTGACAAAATCAGCTCCCGGAGGTAAATTGACCATGGAATATGCCAAGAGTGGTGCGTTGAATGAGGAAGTAAGGAGAAAATCTCAGGGTTCGTCCTCACAAGCAGATATCTTGGTTACAGAGGACTGGGGGAGATATAAAACAAGAGACTCAATGAATAGAGGTAAAAATAGAAGTAAGTCAAGGTCCAAATACTATAATATTACATGCAACCACTCTGGCAAGAAAGGACACATCAAAAGGTTTTGCCGCAAGTTGAATCAAAACATTAGAGAAGGAAAGAAAGTTAAAAATAACGAGAACAATGTTGCTGCTATTGTTCGAGATAACCTTCTTTTTGCTTATGATGAAAACGTCATCAATTTGGTATCCTATGAGACGAGCTGGATAGTAGATTCTGGAGCTACCTCACTTGTCACACCAAGAAAAGATTTTTTCTCATCTTATACTCCTGTTGATTCTGGAGTGTTAAAGATGGGCAATGCCAGTGAAGTTAAGGTGTTTGGTGTTGGCACGGTTTGTTTGAAAACTAATAATGGTTCAACGTTAGTTCTTCAAGATGTCAAGCATGCTCCCGACTTTCCTTTCAATTTGATCTCCGCAGGAAGATTAGACGATGAAGGTTACCATAATGCCCTCTTTAATGGCCAATGGAAGCTCACCAAGGGCTCGTTAGTAGTGGCTCGAGGAGTCAAGTCTGGTCAATTATATGTGACACAGGGCTCTATTCTTAATGACTCCATAAATCAGGTGGAAAGTGACACTTTATCAGAATTGTGGCATAGAAGATTGAGTCATATGAGTGAGAGGGGGATTACGTGTTTGGATAAGAAAAGTTTGCTTTCTGGAGTGAAACAAGCAAAGCTGAAAAGGTGTATTCATTGTTTAGCTAGCAAACAGAAAAGGGTTTCCTTTCATAGCCATCCTCCCTCAAGAAAGCCCGATTTATTGGAGCTAGTACACTCTGATTTGTGTGGTCCTTTTAAAGTAAAGTCAAAAGGTGGTGCACTTTACTTTGTGACCTTTATTGATGATCACTCTCGTAAGCTCTGGGTGTATCCTTTGAAATCTAAAGATCAAGCACTTGGCGTGTTTAGGGAATTTCAGGCCTTAGCTGAGAGACAGACGGGGAAGAAATTAAAATGTATTCGCACTGACAATGGTGGTGAATATTGTGGTCCCTTTGATAACTATTGCAAGGAACAAGGAATTCGTCATCAGAAAACACCGCCCAAGACGCCTCAATTGAATGATTTGGCAGAGAGGATGAATAGAACTCTAGTTGAAAGAGTTAGATGCCTGCTTTCAGAGGTTAAACTTCCAAATACATTTTGGGCGGAAGCACTTAACACTGTTGCCTATGTTATCAATTTGTCTCCTGCTGTTGCTTTGGATGGTGATATCCCAGACAGAGTTTGGTTTGCCAAAGATGTTTCTTATGATCACCTGAAAGTTTTTGGGTGTAAAGCTTGTGTGCGTGTTCCTAAAGATGAGAGATCGAAACTGGATGTCAAAACTAAGCAGTGCATCTTTATCGGTTATGGTCAAGATGAGTTTGGGTATCGTTTTTACGATCCAGTTGACAATAAACTTATTAGAAGTCGTGATGCAATATTCTTTGAAGATCAGACTATTGAAGATATTGACAAGCTGAGAAGATAGATTCTCAGAGTAATGAGAGCTTGGTTGATAGTGATCCAATTTCTATTGCTAAGGCACCTATTGCACATGAAGGAACCCAAGACAATGATGGAGATAGTGATCAAGATCAAAATGGTCATCATGGTATAGATGTTATGGATGCTCCAGTTGATGAAGTTGTGGTTGATCAACAACCAATTCCTGCTCAGGTAACTACTTTGAATGCTCCTGAAACCTCTCTTAGAAGATCTACAAGGGAGAAGCAAAAATCCATGCGCTATCCTCCTTATGAGTATGTACTTTTGACTGACATGGGAGAACCTGATAATTATGACGAAGCCATGCAAGATACTCATAAAGATCAGTGGATTGAAGCCATAGAAGATGAGATGAAGTCACTCCATGAGAATGGCACATATGAGTTAGTGAAATTGCCGAAAGGTAAGAGAGCTTTATCTAACAAATGGATATTCAGAATAAAGCAAGATAACCATACCACTGCGCCTAGATACAAGGCGAGGTTAGTTGTTAAAGGTTTTGGCCAGAAGAAGGGAGTTTACTTTGATGAAATTTTCTCCCATGTTGTGAAGATGTTTTCTATTCGTGTGGTTTTAGGCTTAGCCGCAAGTCTAGATATAGAAGTTGAGCAGATGGATGTCAAGACGGCTTTTCTTCATAGTGATTTAAGTGAGGAGACTTATATGGAGTGGCCTGAGGACTTCGTAGTTAAGCTTGCAGATAAGCATGGGTTTTGCAGTAAATTGGCAAGCATGAAGCCTGTCAATAGTTCCTCTACTTGAAGACATATTTGGCCCCTTGGCTGGAGGGGAAGTTTGTTGGGCACATGCCCATGTTGTCCAGCCAAAGGCCCAATGGCCTAATCCTATTCTCTTTTGGTTTCCATTCCTATTCGGAATTGGATTCGGTGTTTATTCCTATTTTGAGTGGGTTTTGGCTTTAAAGAGAAAGCGGGAGAAATTCAAAAATAGCCAGATTTACAAGTAGTCGTTCAAAAATAGCCCAGTTTCAAAAGTAATCGAAATTTAGCCACTTTTCATGTAAAGATAAATCTGAGTGAAAACACTGTTCAAAACCCTAAAAATATGGCAGTATATTATGCTGGAGTTCCAGCATAAATATACTTGAACTCCAGCATATTATACTGGAGTTCCAGGATAAGTATGCTGGAACTCCAGCATAATATGATGGAGTTCCAGCATAAGTACACTAGAACTCCAGCATAATATAATGGAGTTCCAGCAAAGTATACCGGTCCAGTATAATATCCTGGAAGTTCATACACAAGTGCTCGAATCTCCAGTATATTATGCTGGAACTTTTCGAGTGTTGGAGTTCCAGCATAATATGCTGGAAGTTCATACACAGGTGCACCGAACTCCAGTATATTATGTTGGAACGGTCTCTGTTGCAGCAAAATAGTGGCTATTTTTCATTGACTTGGTAAACGGTGGCTATTTTTGAATGACCAGTCCGAAAACTGGCTAGACCGTGCTATTTTTTTACAAAGAAAGCACTACCCATGATCTATAAATAGGACAACCTTGGAGAATTATTCTATGCTCGTTGATACAAGTCTTTCAAAGACTTAAGCACATAAGAGTGATTTTTGAGAGAGCTTTCATCAAGAGAGAAGAGAGAAGAAAAAGTATTTGTTTTGCTGTAGATTTTTATTCCGAATAGCCAATTTCAAATCACGTTTTTGATTCGTTAACCGTTGGATCGGGCTGAAATTTTGACTGAGTGTTCGTAACATCTTGGTCTTTGATTTGAACGGTGGAGATCGGTTTTGGAGTCCCGTAGCATCTGACTTCGAGCCTCGAATAGTAGCTTTATTTTTGTGGATTCTCCCCTTTCTTCAATTGGTTAGTTGTTGCTATTATTGCTCCGTGTTTGGCACTTGTTGTGTAGCTAATTTGGAGAACTTTTGTAACCCTCTTATTGTTATAGTGGAGCTTTTTGGATCTTTATGATCCCGTGGTTTTTATCTTCGATTTGAAAGGTTTTCCACGTTAAAATTTGGTGTTCTTTATCTTCTTTATTTTTGGGTTTGTCTCTTCCTCGACATAACAGTGGTGTCAGAGCCCAGGTTCAGCGGGACCAGTATGGAGATGGCAAAGTGATGGTGTAGGGCGGTGAGCATACAAGAAAAAACTAGTTGCGGGCTTCGGTTGCCATAATACTCTAATAATGTGGGTGGCACACAATGAATCTCGCAAATTGATTAGTGGCATCATGACAATGGGCCACATGGAACTTAGTTCGAGGGGGGAGACCCGTGAATCGTGGTAGTGGGCCACGTGGAACTTAGTTCGAGGGGGGGATTGTCTGTTTTAGCCCAATAATTGGTATCAGAGCGAGGTTCAAGACAAGTTCATCTTGGCGGGTTTAGTTCTAGCCGCAACATATTTGACGATAATCAAGATTTTTGTCTGAGAAATTTTACCGGAGTGCTACTCACGTTGAGACAAACTTTGTGGTGGAGATTTGAAGATGTGACCTGTTGAAGGCTATGTGAAGAAGGTGGATCAAGTTTATTTTTTCAGGAAATTCAGGCTAAGGGGGAGAATTGTTAGGAGTTGTCCTGATTTTCTTACCATATTTGGTTTTTCTATCTCATGAAGGAAAGGACAACATATTTTACCATAATTGGGTTTTTCTTTTCCTAGAAGAAAAATATAAATCTTCCATATTTGGCTAGTCCCTTTTTCTTGTAGGAATAAGTTTGGACTTCTATAAATTGAGGATCCTTCCTTCTCATTCAGTAGCATCTTCAATGTAGCCACATGGGGTTTGAGAGTCGTGTTTAGGGGAGAACTTTACGGGACAAGTGTTAGTGTGTCACTTGTGTTTACCTCTTCGTGAGGTTGTTCTCTCGATATTTTGTACTCTCCTTTATTATAGTGGATTGCTCATCTCCGTCGTGGACGTAGGTCAGTTGATCGAGCCACGCTAAATATTTGTGTCTCTTTTGACAGATTTCTCTTTTGTTGTCTTATTTATTATCGTTGAAGATTTGCTTTACTAGCTTCCGCACGACACCTGATTTATTTTCGGTCCTAACAGTTATGAAGAGGTCTTATTGTATATGTATGTAATAAGGTGCCCTTTGGCACAAACTGAATTGTGCTTTTTTAATAAACAAATAATGTTTAATATTTGATTATATAATAAAAATACTATTGATTTATAGAAACTACATAAAAATTGAAGAGACATAGAGAGAAAAGGTTTTTAACCATTCATTTAATTCTTTTAAGCCGATAATCTTTTAGTCAATCAACAAGACAGGTATTATTATACATTCGTGTGGAAAGTACCAAAATTCAGCCGCTAACTAGGGACCTGCAGGCAGAAGCAAAATGACTCGAGTTCATATGCATGCAGACTTCGGCATAACAAATAGTGGTGGTAGTAATTGATCTTGCACGCCCTGAGGAATCTTGCAAGATTTTTTTCATTTTTAACTCTTGTGGGAAAATTATTATTGACATTTTTAATGCTAAATGAATTCATCAGCAACTTTTTTTGTATTTTGAAGTCTTAATTTGGAATCTGATTTGATAATACTCGAACAAACGTGGATGTGCAGTCTCCGGAATTAACTTGCATATACAATATTTTTCTTTTTGATTTCTCTCGCATTCGATTCTCATCCCTGAAAATTGGAATCTAAGGTCAACTTCGTGTAATAATTTGAAAGTTTAGACATATAAAATATTCTCCAGCTCCTATAGCTTAAGAATCAAACTATATACTTAGAACCTGCCACTTCTTGCTTCTCATCAACCCAAGTAAAAAAGAACTATTCTAAAATTCTTCTTGTCTTCACTATCTTTATCAACAATTTGGAAACTTAAATTCTGAATCACAAGAATTTTTTCCAGATAAGATATATATAATCGAAATTCTGATTTAACATTAAGCTCATTTTTCTAGATGATCATTACCCTTCAGTTGATATGTGACATTTTTGCTTTCTAAGGAGTCATTTAGTTTGCAAACCCTTGGGACCTTTTTCAACCACAAGATTTTATGAGCCTATATCGAGGTGCCAAAAGATTTCGTCGATAAGAGCTTTTGGGAGTCATCAGCATGTTATTCCTGACGTGTTTTGTCTGCGATCAGTTCATCAGGAGCAGGAGCTACTATCTGGGACCAAGCACTACGCACTCTTAATTTTCTTTTACAAATTTATTTCTAAGATGACTGGGCGTCCTCTTAGAGCCCGTTTGGATGGACTTGTTTTAAGTGACTTTTAAGCCAAAATAGCTTTTAAGCCATAAGTTAGGAATTCTAACTTTTGGCTTTTGGCTTGTTTTTGTCATTTTAGCTTAAAAATAAGTGCTTAAAAGCACTTTTTTACTTTATCCAAACACTACAAAATAGGTTAAAAGCTATTTTAACTTAAAAGCACTTAAAACAAGTCAATCCAAACGGGCTCTTAATCTCATTTTGATCGTAAGAGATACTGATAATTATCCCAAAAGTTCTATCATAATTATAATGTGGGTATTATAATTTCGAGTTAAATAATTTGTCTCGTTCAAAGGGGCAAAGAACGATTAACCTTTCATATTAGCGTACATATTATAAAGATTTAATACTAAGATAAGAATGAACATCTATAACTCTATCTCCCAACTACAAGGCTAACTTATATTAAAACCACTAGATTTCTCAGGTGACTGAAGAATGTTTGCCAGAAACCAAAAGTTCTACCAAGATAGTCCAGACTTCCAGATCAGTCAGTTTCTACAACAAAGTAAAATAACATGCAAACTCAGAGTAAAAAAATTTAATGGTCTATCTAAAGAAAAGGGTTGAAGCTAGGCAATATATCTTGCTGGACTCGCTTCTACCACTTAAATAACACATCGTCTGGTTCAAAAACAAATTGTCAAAACTCTAACCGTCAGTGCAAAATCCAAACTTCAAAACATTCTCCCAATCTCTGCTAAGAACATTTCTTTCTAACATATGAAGGTACACAATATCGAAGAAAGGAATGTAAGGAAGCACTACATGGGTAACTAAAAAACTCCAAAAACGAACAGCTGCATCACCAACAGCTTTCTTTCGGTTCTAGTGCAAATGCTTATTCTTCATCCTCCTCGTCACCATCACCACCTGAAGCCTTCTTGGCAGCAGCCTTTTGGTTCTTTCTCTTCACTCTTCCAGGGCGTCCGCCACCAAAAGGACTGGTTAGGGAGAAGTCAATGTGCTTCTGAGAGTCCACTCTCACCATAAACGAAGGAACATTCACCACTTGCCTTCCAACTCTGCAATGCAGTTAATATTAGTCTGGTTAACTTCATTGCAGTGCACAAAAGTAAACAAAGATCCAATAGTTCATAATGCACAACTACTTTGTTAAATATACAAACTAGGAGTCCATGGGGTGGGTTTTTTTTTTGGGGGGGGGGAAATGATCTTTGCCAAGTGTGAATCTGATATGTACTGCTAAGAGAAGATATCGGCTACGCCCAAGCTTCCAAAGATCCTTTAATCTATCACCACGCTTAGCCATCAATGCAATAAAATACATCTCTACCATCTTCCTGCGAACTATGGAGGTCTTATAACAAGTGAAATGTCCAAATAAGCATTTGGCTCCTAGAAACCTAGCAATTTAGAGCTCTAAAACACATCTATGAAGATTATAAATGAAACGATTAAATAGGACCTATAAAGCAAAGTGAAAAGATTAAACAAATCCTTACCAAAATGACATCCTAGTTTGCAAACACAGTTTAATGTTCAACCAAGATTCAATATTGGAAAACTAGCAGTACAAAGAGCTCACTGTGTTAATATTGCTCAACTTTGTCTATTGACAGAGAAGATCACAGAATTACTTGCTAACAAGTATTCTTGTTCTGCAATTTGGACTAGAAATTCCTATTCTATTATTGAGAAATAATATGAGACTTCTCTTTATTTTATTTTTTTAGAAGGGATTCCTCATTGACACCAGCATTGCATGAGCCTGACCAACCCATAGGGAAAGCTAAAAATACTTGACGAAAGCCAAGAATACAAGGACAACTATCTACCAAGCACTTCTGCCAAAATAGTTATTCTAAATCAGACACAAGTGCTAAACGACTTTCGACAAAATTTAAACAACTGAAAAAAATGCAATTCTAGCAAACACCTCAAAGTCAGGGCAAAAGAACAGCTTACTTCTTTGAAATTTGTGACTAAAAGAGATTAGCTATTTTTACCTGATATGCCTTTGCCTAATGAGCACTCTAGCATGGTGGATCGACTTAGCCATGCCAGTCTTGAAAACAAGGGTTTGCAGACGGCGCTCAAGGAAGTTCTCAACAGTGAGTGACAAGACATAATCGAGTTTGTTCTGGCTCTCATCCAACAAACCATACCTGTTCATCCTCCTCAAGAGTGCTTCACCTTCAAAAATACGACGTGGATCTTTCTCATCAAGGGTCAGAAGCATTCTTGCAGCATTTCTGATACGGCTCAAAGCATACTGGACTCTCCACAGCTCCCTCTTGCACCTCAGTCCATACTCTCCAACGAGCTTCAACTCTGCATCCAATCTCTCCTTCTCAAAGGGACGTCGAGGTTTCTTAAAGGTCTTCCCATCTGATTACACACCAGAGTTGCAAATCAACATAGGCTTAAAAACCCTTTTTTCGTTTGTGATATACCAGTAACATCTGCCCAGTCCCCCAACCCCCCCCCCCCCCTAAAAAAAAAAAAAAGAAAAGAGGAGCTACCAGTCCCTTGGCGACTTAACCCCCCAACATGGATGTTTCTTCCCACTAGCCTATCCTTCATTGTCATAAAAATAGGCTTAAAAAGATGAACATATAATACAAGACGTTAATACAGTTGCAGGTTAATAAGCTGAGACTGCTGATCTGGTTTCCCACTGTATATGAAAGAGTAATACAATACAACCAAACAAAGATTCTACATTTGTTTTTAGGGAAATTTCCAAATGAAAATTTTTACCAAACTATTGGATTTCTTACTATACTGTGGGAACTGTCACTTAAGCTGAAAATACCATCATACTACACCTAAACATTAAAAATGAAACAGAATGATTAGCAAGCCTTCAACTTTTCTGTTTTTGATAACACTATATTCATTAGCAAATAAGAAGAAATCAACTAGTGTTTTTTGCTCCACTAGGATATGAACCTGAAATCTCTTGGTTCTCCTCCCATCTCACTGACGATATTTTTACATTTTCTGAATTGGCTCTACCACTTTATCCTCAGGCCATAATACTATCAGAACAGACTTTAGCTTTGCTTATATTCAAACTAATCTCAGCATTACCACAAAGTTACACTAATGACTACTCAAACCCTAACATAAGTTTGATCCACTCAGCTCCATTTGGACCTGATTTATTCCAATACTCATTAATTTATATTTTAAGTTTTTTTAACTCAAACTAGGGGTTTCTAACACTAAATCTTCTCCACATTTATCATTGATATACAAATTTCTAGAAAACTAAAAGAACTTTTGACAAATACAGAACTTAATAATAGGAAACGAACCAATGAGATTAAGGAGACTTACAGTTGCGGTAAAAGGCGACGTGTACCATGTTTACCGGTCGACGGAGCCGTCTTCAGATCGGCTACCTGCTGAAAATGAAAGCAGAAACTGATAGGGTTTAGAGAGACACTAGGGTTTGAATATAATGAAGTTCTGCGGCTGCCTTATAATTGTCCCTCAAACCCGTTTAAGCCCAACTTAAACGGGTTCTAATTCTCAAACCGAGTTTAGATTTTGAAAAAATTCGGCCCAATTGTGTGTAGCGGATGAAAGCATTGGCCCAAAGGAGAAATTACTGGGAGATTTGCACAAATAGTCTCGTTTAAGGATATTTATCTTGTAACCAGTTTTTAAAATTTTTTTGACGACTACCCACTTCTGAACTATTTCAGACATGCAATATCTTCTTTCTATATACCTTTGTGTTTACCCTAAAAATCGAGTAACAATTAAACTTGTAATGTGATTTTAAGGATACTTGATTTCGCTTAATACCAATTGGTTAATTTAGAGATAAGTGACGAAATTGATAAGAATATAAAGCAAACCGGTGTGTGGACAGTATCCTCGAGCTTGATGAACTCTCGAGAACGATAAAACGGGAACAATTAAAGAACAATAATTGGAGAACGATAAAACGGGAACAATTAAAGAACAATAATTGAAGAACAGTAAGCTGATGAGCAGAAGAAAGAGATATTATATTGCCTTGATCTGTATGAATGTGAGAGAGTCTACAAATGAATGGGGTCCCTCTTTATATAATAGAGGAGTCCTAAATAAGGTACACTTCTAATTAAGGCTGTATTGTGGTCCGGGCCCAGCCCGGGACCACGGGCCGGTTCAAACGGGCCCGGTCTCTAGTGGTGCAAAAGCCCACAGTGGGCCGGTCCTTAACAAAAAGCCCGCGAGCCCGGGACCGTTTAGTCCGGGACCGGTTCAAACGGGCCAAACAGCTATTTTTAAAAAAAAAAAATTTAAAAAGGGTGAACAGTCAGAATATTAATATATATAATACATATAAGCTATATATAAGACATTATATATATATCTAATACATATAAACTATATGTACATATATTATATATAATATATATAAGCTATATATATATATATATATATATATATATATGTATATATACATATATATATATATATACTAGTTTTAGGGTACGTGCGTTGCACGTGTGTATTATGTCTTATAGTATAAATTTTTAAAAACTACATAAATATTATTAAAGCATGTGTATGAAGTATAAGTTTTATCGAGTGGTGGTTCGACCGGCTATGCTGTATGGGNTATATATATATAGTATATTGTGACGACCCAAAGGGGTCATCACCGGATTTCTCTCTTTTTCCGTGCTTTCGAGGCCTTGAAAACATCACCTTTAGTTGCCTCGAGTTGCGTGCGCAGTCCGGGCGCCTAGCCAGAAAGATTATATGTTAAATTCTGTGAAAAATTTCAAAATGTGGCTTTAAAATGATTAAAGTTGACTTCGGTCAACATTTTTGGTAAACGGACCCGGACCCGTGATTCGGCTGTCCCGGAGGGTCCGTAGAAAAATATGGGACTCGGGCATGTGCCCGGGGTCGAAATCCGAGGTCTAGAACCCGAGTAAAAGAATTTTTCTATGAAATTGTCCTTCTGAAATTATTAAGGAAAATGGAAATGAAAATTGATTAAAAGACTAGGGTATCGGGCTCGTATTTTGGTTCCGACGCTCGGTACAAGTCTTAAATATGTGTTAAGCGCTTTCTGTAAAGTTTGGTCGAAAACGGACGTCATTTGGCGTGTTTCGGACCTAAATATCTAAAGTTTGAAGTTTGTGAAGTTAGAATGAAAAATGATGATTTTGAGGTTTGATTCATTGATTTTGATGTTGTTTTGGCGATTTGATCGCTCGAGTAAGTTCGTATGAGGTTGTTGAGTTAGTGTGTGTGTGTTTGGTTAGGAGCCCTGAGGGCTCGGGAGTGATTCGGAGGTGGTTCGGGATGTTTTTGGCCTTAGAGAAAGTTGCAGAAAATCTGCAACTTTTGCACAGTTGTTCCCTCCTTCGCGATCGCAATCTTCATCCCGCGTTCGCGTTCCTTTGGCTTTTTCCTCTTCCCCGTTCGCGTACTCGGTCACGCGATCGCATAGCTTCAGCATTTCCTTCAACGCGTTCGCATCAGTAGACTCGCGTTCGCATAGACCAAACTTTTGGACCCCCAGTATTTCTTCTACGCGTTCGCGTTACCATCCACGCGATCGCGAGACCAGTCAGTGGGACCTTTCGCGATTGCACCCCTATTTCCGCGATCGCGTAGGGCAAATTCGCCCAGTTATTTGTTTAAAGCCTAAAAACAGACCAGTAACGGGATTTTTCACCCAAAACACACGAGTTCATCCTCTCCACAGCACATAGGCGATTTTTAGAGCTATCCTTCATCAGAGCTTCTTGGGTAAGTATTATCTAACTCGTTTTCTTCATTTTCTATCACCATTTATCAATTCGTAGACCTAAATCATGTAGTTCATGGTAAGAATTGGGGAAAAGGGTAGAATTAGGGCTTTTCAATTTTCTTTGATTTAGAACTCGTTTTGGGGTCGAATTTGAAAACAAATTGTATATCCGGGCTCGTGGGGGAATGGGTGACATGGAATTGGTTCGAACCTCGTGTTTTGACCAAGCGGGCCCGGGGTCGATTTTTGGTATTTTTGGAAGAATGTTAGGAAATTCATATCTAGGCTATGGGATGTTGCCAGTGAGTCCTTATTGATACTATTGAATTAATTATGCCTAGATATCATTGTTTCGGAGTCGGATTGTAGAGGAAAGGCGGTATTTGAGGATTGATTGCTATTCTTTGGACCGAGGTAAGTGTTTGATCTAACTTTGGCTTGAGGGAATAGGATTAGAGTGTTATTAATTGCTAATTGCTAAATGATCGAGTACGGTGTATAGGCATGGTGACGAGTATCTATACACCGGTGTCTAGCATGACCGTGGGTCCTTGTTTGCACGTATTTCTGATATTTTTGAGACTCTTCTATGCTAATTGATGAATTCTACATAATGTGAAGAGTTTGAGGATTGGTTATGAGTTTGTATATTCTTTGGAGCGTTGGCTCGAACAATAAAAATACTATTGAGTAAGAAATGAAAGAAATGGAAAGAGACATTGATTACCTCCCTTGCCGGGATGTGAAAGTTGTTGTTGTTACTCCCTTGCCGGGATCTAGCTGTTTAATTGTGTTTTCCCTTGCCGGGACATTTCTTATTATTTGCTTATTCCCTTGCCCGTTTGGTTGTGATTGTTGGTTGGGTGAGGAAGAGTGATAATGCACGAAGGGTCATTCCGTGCCATGTTTGATTATATTTGCACGAAGGGTCATTCCGTGCTATGTTTGATTATATTTGCACGAAGGGTCATTCCGTGCCATGTTTTGATTATTTATGCACGAAGGGACATTCCGTGCTCTGATTTGACTATAATTGCACGAAGGATCATTCCGTGCCATGAAATGAGAGTTATGTGAGGAAAAGCACGAAGGGTGAAGCCGTGCATTCTATTTGATTGTTTTTGGCGAGAATGAGAGTAAAAGCACGAAGGTTGATGCCGTGCAACTGTTGATTCTCCTGTTTTT